>NC_091192.1:16559802-16639642 GCF_040958095.1 Procambarus clarkii | reverse complement strand
TAGCATCAGAGAACACACCTAGCATCAGAGAACACACAGCATCAGAGAACACACACAGCATCAGAGAACACACCTAGCATCAGAGACACACCTAGCATCAGAGAACACACACCTAGCATCAGAGAACACACACCTAGCATCAGAGAACACACACCTAGCATCAGAGAACACACACTAGCATCAGAGAACACACACCTAGCATCAGAGAACACACACCTAGCATCAGAGAACACACCTAGCATCAGAGAACACACCTAGCATCAGAGAACACACACCTAGCATCAGAGAACACACAGCATCAGAGAACACACACCTAGCATCAGAGAACACACACAGCATCAGAGAACACCACAGCATCAGAGAACACACACAGCATCAGAGAACACACACCATCAGAGAACACACACAGCATCAGAGAACACACACCTAGCATCAGAGAACACACACAGCATCAGAGAACACACACAGCATCAGAGAACACACCTAGCATCAGAGAACACACACCTAGCATCAGAGAACACACACCTAGCATCAGAGAACACACCTAGCATCAGAGAACACACACCTAGCATCAGAGAACACACACAGCATCAGAGAACACACACCTAGCATCAGAGAACACACACAGCATCAGAGAACACACAGCATCAGAGAACACACCTAGCATCAGAGAACACACACAGCATCAGAGAACACACACCTAGCATCAGAGAACACACCTAGCATCAGAGAACACACAGCATCAGAGAACACACACCTAGCATCAGAGAACACACACAGCATCAGAGAACACACACCTAGCATCAGAGAACACACACAGCATCAGAGAACACACACAGCACCAGAGAACACACACAGCATCAGAGAACACACACCTAGCATCAGAGAACACACACCTAGCATCAGAGAACACACCTAGCATCAGAGAACACACACCTAGCATCAGAGAACACACACAGCATCAGAGAACACACACCTAGCATCAGAGAACACACCTAGCATCAGAGAACACACACCTAGCATCAGAGAACACACACAGCATCAGAGAACACACACCTAGCATCAGAGAACACACACAGCATCAGAGAACACACACCTAGCATCAGAGAACACACACCTAGCATCAGAGAACACACCTAGCATCAGAGAACACACACCTAGCATCAGAGAACACACACCTAGCATCAGAGAACACACACCTAGCATCAGAGAACACACACAGCATCAGAGAACACACACCTAGCATCAGAGAACACACCTAGCATCAGAGAACACACAGCATCAGAGAACACACACCTAGCATCAGAGAACACACACAGCATCAGAGAACACACACAGCATCAGAGAACACACGCCTAGCATCAGAGAACACACACAGCATCAGAGAACACACACCTAGCATCAGAGAACACACACAGCATCAGAGAACACACACCTAGCATCAGAGAACACACACCTAGCATCAGAGAACACACACCTAGCATCAGAGAACACCCACAGCATCAGAGAACACACACAGCATCAGAGAACACACACAGCATCAGAGAACACACCTAGCATCAGAGAACACACACAGCATCAGAGAACACACACCTAGCATCAGAGAACACACACCTAGCATCAGAGAACACACACAGCATCAGAGAACACACACCTAGCATCAGAGAACACACACAGCATCAGAGAACACACACAGCATCAGAGAACACACACCTAGCATCAGAGAACACACACAGCATCAGAGAACACACCTAGCATCAGAGAACACACACAGCATCAGAGAACACACACAGCATCAGAGAACACACACAGCATCAGAGAACACACACCTAGCATCAGAGAACACACACCTAGCATCAGAGAACACACACCTAGCATCAGAGAACACACACAGCATCAGAGAACACACACAGCATCAGAGAACACCACAGCATCAGAGAACACACCTAGCATCAGAGAACACACACAGCATCAGAGAACACACAGCATCAGAGAACACACACCTAGCATCAGAGAACACACACAGCATCAGAGAACACACACCTAGCATCAGAGAACACACACCTAGCATCAGAGAACACACACCTAGCATCAGAGAACACACCCTAGCATCAGAGAACACACACAGCATCAGAGAACACACAGCATCAGAGAACACACACAGCATCAGAGAACACACACAGCATCAGAGAACACAACCTAGCATCAGAGAACACACACCTAGCATCAGAGAACACACACAGCATCAGAGAACACACACCTAGCATCAGAGAACACACACTAGCATCAGAGAACACACACAGCATCAGAGAACACACACCTAGCATCAGAGAACACACACAGCATCAGAGAACACACCTAGCATCAGAGAACACACCTAGCATCAGAGAACACACACCTAGCATCAGAGAACACACACCTAGCATCAGAGAACACACCTAGCATCAGAGAACACACACCTAGCATCAGAGAACACACCTAGCATCAGAGAACACACACAGCATCAGAGAACACACACCTAGCATCAGAGAACACACACCTAGCATCAGAGAACACACACCTAGCATCAGAGAACACACACCTAGCATCAGAGAACACACCTAGCATCAGAGAACACACACAGCATCAGAGAACACACCTAGCATCAGAGAACACACCTAGCATCAGAGAACACACCTAGCATCAGAGAACACACCTAGCATCAGAGAACACACACAGCATCAGAGAACACACACCTAGCATCAGAGAACACACCTAGCATCAGAGAACACACACAGCATCAGAGAACACACACCTAGCATCAGAGAACACACACAGCATCAGAGAACACACACAGCATCAGAGAACACACACAGCATCAGAGAACACACGCCTAGCATCAGAGAACACACACAGCATCAGAGAACACACACCTAGCATCAGAGAACACACACAGCATCAGAGAACACACACAGCATCAGAGAACACACACCTAGCATCAGAGAACACACACTAGCATCAGAGAACACACACAGCATCAGAGAACACACACCTAGCATCAGAGAACACACACCTAGCATCAGAGAACACACACAGCATCAGAGAACACACACCTAGCATCAGAGAACACACACAGCATCAGAGAACACACACAGCATCAGAGAACACACACCTAGCATCAGAGAACACACACAGCATCAGAGAACACACACAGCATCAGAGAACACACACAGCATCAGAGAACACACCAGCATCAGAGAACACACACAGCATCAGAGAACACACACCTAGCATCAGAGAACACACACAGCATCAGAGACACACAGCATCAGAGAACACACACAGCATCAGAGAACACACCTAGCATCAGAGAACACACACAGCATCAGAGAACACACACCTAGCATCAGAGAACACACAGCATCAGAGAACACACACAGCATCAGAGAACACACACAGCATCAGAGAACACACACCTAGCATCAGAGAACACACACAGCATCAGAGAACACACACCTAGCATCAGAGAACACACACCTAGCATCAGAGAACACACACAGCATCAGAGAACACACACCTAGCATCAGAGAACACACACCTAGCATCAGAGAACACACACTAGCATCAGAGAACACACCTAGCATCAGAGAACACACACAGCATCAGAGAACACACACCTAGCATCAGAGAACACACACAGCATCAGAGAACACACACCTAGCATCAGAGAACACACACCTAGCATCAGAGAACACACACCTAGCATCAGAGAACACACACCTAGCATCAGAGAACACACACAGCATCAGAGAACACACACCTAGCATCAGAGAACACACACCTAGCATCAGAGAACACACACAGCATCAGAGAACACACACCTAGCATCAGAGAACACACACCTAGCATCAGAGAACACACACCTAGCATCAGAGAACACACACAGCATCAGAGAACACACCTAGCATCAGAGAACACACACAGCATCAGAGAACACACACCTAGCATCAGAGAACACACACAGCATCAGAGAACACACACCTAGCATCAGAGAACACACCTAGCATCAGAGAACACACACAGCATCAGAAACACACCTAGCATCAGAGAACACACACAGCATCAGAGAACACACACAGCATCAGAGAACACACCTAGCATCAGAGAACACACACCTAGCATCAGAGAACACACACCTAGCATCAGAGAACACACACAGCATCAGAGAACACACACTAGCATCAGAGAACACACACAGCATCAGAGAACACACACCTAGCATCAGAGAACACACACCTAGCATCAGAGAACACACACAGCATCAGAGAACACACAGCATCAGAGAACACACACAGCATCAGAGAACACACACCTAGCATCAGAGAACACACACAGCATCAGAGAACACACACCTAGCATCAGAGAACACACACCTAGCATCAGAGAACACACACAGCATCAGAGAACACACACCTAGCATCAGAGAACACACACCTAGCATCAGAGAACACACCTAGCATCAGAGAACACACACCTAGCATCAGAGAACACACACCTAGCATCAGAGAACACACACCTAGCATCAGAGAACACACACCTAGCATCAGAGAACACACACAGCATCAGAGAACACACACCTAGCATCAGAGAACACACACCTAGCATCAGAGAACACACCTAGCATCAGAGAACACACACCTAGCATCAGAGAACACACACCTAGCATCAGAGAACACACACCTAGCATCAGAGAACACACCTAGCATCAGAGAACACACACAGCATCAGAGAACACACACAGCATCAGAGAACACACACCTAGCATCAGAGAACACACCTAGCATCAGAGAACACACCTAGCATCAGAGAACACACCTAGCATCAGAGAACACACACTAGCATCAGAGAACACACACCTAGCATCAGAGAACACACCTAGCATCAGAGAACACACACAGCATCAGAGAACACACACCTAGCATCAGAGAACACACACCTAGCATCAGAGAACACACCTAGCATCAGAGAACACACCTAGCATCAGAGAACACACCTAGCATCAGAGAACACACACAGCATCAGAGAACACACACCTAGCATCAGAGAACACACACAGCATCAGAGAACACACACCTAGCATCAGAGAACACACCTAGCATCAGAGAACACACACCTAGCATCAGAGAACACACACAGCATCAGAGAACACACACAGCATCAGAGAACACACACCTAGCATCAGAGAACACACCTAGCATCAGAGAACACACACAGCATCAGAGAACACACACAGCATCAGAGAAAACACCTAGCATCAGAGAACACACACAGCATCAGAGAACACACACCTAGCATCAGAGAACACACCTAGCATCAGAGAACACACACCTAGCATCAGAGAACACACACAGCATCAGAGAACACACACCTAGCATCAGAGAACACACCTAGCATCAGAGAACACACACAGCATCAGAGAACACACACCTAGCATCAGAGAACACACACAGCATCAGAGAACACACACAGCATCAGAGAACACACACCTAGCATCGAGAACACACACAGCATCAGAGAACACACACCTAGCATCAGAGAACACACACAGCATCAGAGAACACACACAGCATTAGAGAACACACACCTAGCATCAGAGAACACACACAGCATCAGAGAACACACCTAGCATCAGAGAACACACACAGCATCAGAGAACACACACAGCATCAGAGAACACACACAGCATCAGAGAACACACACCTAGCATCAGAGAACACACACCTAGCATCAGAGAACACACACCTAGCATCAGAGAACACACACAGCATCAGAGAACACACACCTAGCATCAGAGAACACACACCTAGCATCAGAGAACACACACCTAGCATCAGAGAACACACACCTAGCATCAGAGAACACACACAGCATCAGAGAACACACACAGCATCAGAGAACACACCTAGCATCAGAGAACACACACCTAGCATCAGAGAACACACACCTAGCATCAGAGAACACACACCTAGCATCAGAGAACACACACCTAGCATCAGAGAACACACACCTAGCATCAGAGAACACACCTAGCATCAGAGAACACACACCTAGCATCAGAGAACACACCTAGCATCAGAGAACACACCTAGCATCAGAGAACACACACCTAGCATCAGAGAACACACACAGCATCAGAGAACACACACCTAGCATCAGAGAACACACACAGCATCAGAGAACACACACAGCATCAGAGAACACACACAGCATCAGAGAACACACACAGCATCAGAGAACACACACCTAGCATCAGAGAACACACACAGCATCAGAGAACACACACAGCATCAGAGAACACACCTAGCATCAGAGAACACACACCTAGCATCAGAGAACACACACCTAGCATCAGAGAACACACCTAGCATCAGAGAACACACCTAGCATCAGAGAACACACACCTAGCATCAGAGAACACACACAGCATCAGAGAACACACACCTAGCATCAGAGAACACACACAGCATCAGAGAACACACACAGCATCAGAGAACACACACCTAGCATCAGAGAACACACACAGCATCAGAGAACACACACCTAGCATCAGAGAACACACCTAGCATCAGAGAACACACACAGCATCAGAGAACACACACCTAGCATCAGAGAACACACACAGCATCAGAGAACACACACCTAGCATCAGAGAACACACACAGCATCAGAGAACACACACAGCACCAGAGAACACACACAGCATCAGAGAACACACACCTAGCATCAGAGAACACACACCTAGCATCAGAGAACACACCTAGCATCAGAGAACACACCTAGCATCAGAGAACACACACCTAGCATCAGAGAACACACACAGCATCAGAGAACACACACCTAGCATCAGAGAACACACCTAGCATCAGAGAACACACACCTAGCATCAGAGAACACACACAGCATCAGAGAACACACACCTAGCATCAGAGAACACACACAGCATCAGAGAACACACACCTAGCATCAGAGAACACACACCTAGCATCAGAGAACACACCTAGCATCAGAGAACACACACTAGCATCAGAGAACACACGCCTAGCATCAGAGAACACACACAGCACCAGAGAATACACACCTAGCATCAGAGAACACACCTAGCATCAGAGAACACACACAGCATCAGAGAACACACACCTAGCATCAGAGAACACACACAGCATCAGAGAACACACACCTAGCATCAGAGAACACACACCTAGCATCAGAGAACACACACCTAGCATCAGAGAACACACACAGCATCAGAGAACACACACCTAGCATCAGAGAACACACCTAGCATCAGAGAACACACACAGCATCAGAGAACACACCTAGCATCAGAGAACACACACAGCATCAGAGAACACACCTAGCATCAGAGAACACACACAGCATCAGAGAACACACACCTAGCATCAGAGAACACACACAGCATCAGAGAACACACCTAGCATCAGAGAACACACACAGCATCAGAGAACACACCTAGCATCAGAGAACACACACAGCATCAGAGAACACACCTAGCATCAGAGAACACACACAGCATCAGAGAACACACACAGCATCAGAGAACACACACAGCATCAGAGAACACACACCTAGCATCAGAGAACACACACCTAGCATCAGAGAACACACACCTAGCATCAGAGAACACACACCTAGCATCAGAGAACACACACCTAGCACCAGAGAACACACACCTAGCACCAGAGAACACACACCTAGCATCAGAGAACACACACAGCATCAGAGAACACACCTAGCATCAGAGAACACACACAGCATCAGAGAACACACACAGCATCAGAGAACACACACCTAGCATCAGAGAACACACACAGCATCAGAGAACACACACCTAGCATCAGAGAACACACACCTAGCATCAGAGAACACACACAGCATCAGAGAACACACACCTAGCATCAGAGAACACACACAGCATCAGAGAACACACACAGCATCAGAGAACACACACCTAGCATCAGAGAACACACACAGCATCAGAGAACACACACCTAGCATCAGAGAACACACACACAGCATCAGAGAACACACACCTAGCATCAGAGAACACACACCTAGCATCAGAGAACACACACCTAGCATCAGAGAACACACACCTAGCATCAGAGAACACACACCTAGCATCAGAGAACACACACAGCATCAGAGAACACACACCTAGCACCAGAGAACACACACCAAGCATCAGAGAACACACACACAGCATCAGAGAACACACACAGCATCAGAGAACACACACCTAGCATCAGAGAACACACACAGCATCAGAGAACACACACACAGCATCAGAGAACACACACCTAGCATCAGAGAACACACACCTAGCATCAGAGAACACACCTAGCATCAGAGAACACACACAGCATCAGAGAACACACACCTAGCACCAGAGAACACACACCTAGCATCAGAGAACACACACACAGCATCAGAGAACACACACAGCATCAGAGAACACACACCTAGCATCAGAGAACACACACAGCATCAGAGAACACACACAGCATCAGAGAACACACCTAGCGAGAACAACACCTAGCATCAGATGAACACCCACAGCATCAGAGAACACACACCTAGCATCATGAGAACACCGACCTAGCATCTGAGAACACACACTTAGCATCAAGGAACACACATTTTCCTATCATCAGAGACACACCCATACAGCATCAAGAAACACCACAGCATCGAGAACCACCAGCATCAAGAAACACACACAGCATCGGACAAACACCTAGCATCAGAGAACACACACCTAGCATCAGCAGAACACACAAGCACAGCAGAACCCCCCCTAAGCCATCATGAGTAACACACACCTAGCATGCCGATGAAACACACACAGTCATCAGAGAACACACACCTAGCATCAGAGGAACACACCACAGCATCAGAGAACTCACACACCTAGCATCAGAGAAAACACCTAGCATCAGAGAACCACACACCTAGCATCAGAGAACACACACCTAGCATCAGAGAACACACACAGCATCAGAGAACACACACCTAGCATCAGAGAACACACACAGCATCAGAGAACACACACCTAGCATCAGAGAACACACACAGCATCAGAGAACACACACCTAGCATCAGAGAACACACACAGCATCAGAGAACACACCTAGCATCAGAGAACACACACCTAGCATCAGAGAACACACACAGCATCAGAGAACACACACCTAGCATCAGAGAACACACACAGCATCAGAGAACACACACAGCATCAGAGAACACACACATCAGAGAACACACACCTAGCATCAGAGAACACACCTAGCATCAGAGAACACACACAGCATCAGAGAACACACACAGCATCAGAGAACACACACAGCATCAGAGAACACACACAGCATCAGAGAACACACCTAGCATCAGAGAACACCCACAGCATCAGAGAACACACACAGCATCAGAGAACACACACCTAGCATCAGAGAACACACACTAGCATCAGAGAACACACACAGGCATCAGAGAACACACACTAGCATCAGAGAACACACACCAGCATCAGAGAACACACACCTAGCATCAAGAGAACACACACCAGCATCAGAGAAACACACACAGCATCAGAGACACACACAGCATCAGAGAACACACACCTAGCATCAGAGAACACACACCTAGCATCAGGAACACACACCTAGCATCAGAGAACACACACCTAGCCTCAGAGAACACACACTAGCATCAAGAGAACACACACCTAGCATCAGAGAACACAACAGCATCAGAGAACACACACCTAGCATCAGAGAACCACACCTAGCATCAGAGAAACACACCTAGCATCAGAGAACACACACCTAGCATCAGAGAACACACACACAGCATCAGAGAACACACACCTAGCATCAGAGAACACACCTAGCATCAGAGACACACACAGCATCAGAGAACACACACTAGCATCAGAGAACACACACCAGCATCAGAGAACACACACTAGCATCAGAGACACACACAGCAGTCAGAGAACACACCTAGCATCAGAGAACACACAACACAGGCATCAGAGAACACACACCTAGCATCAGAGGAACACACACCTAGCATCAGAGAACACACCAACAGCATCAGAAACACACACCTAGCATCAGAGGAACACACACACTAGCATCAGAGAACACACACACTAGCATCAGAGAACACACACCTAGCATCAGAGAACCACACAGACCTAGCATCAGAGAACACACACCGGTAGCATCCAGAGAACACACACCTAGCACCAGAGAAGACACACCTACATCAGAGGGGAAACACACATAGCATCAGAGAACACACACCTAGCATCAGAGAACACACAGCATCAGAGACCCAAAAAAAAATCACATCAGAGACACACACCTAGCATCAGAGAACACAACAACTAGCATCGAAGAACAAACACACTAGCATCAGAGAACACAACCTAGCATCAGAGACACCACAGCAATCAGAGAACACACACCTAAGCATCAGAGAACACACACAAAGCATTAGAGAACACACCACAGCATCAGAGACCACACACCTAGCATCAGAGAGACACACACCTAGCATCAGAGAACACACAACTAGCATCAGAGAACACACACCTACGCATCAGAGAAACACACACCTAGCATCAGAGAACACACACCTAGCATCAGAGAACACACACAGCATCAGAGAACACACACAGCATCAGAGAACACACACAGCATCAGAGAACACACACAGCATCAGAGAACACACACTAGCATCAGAGAACACACACAGCATCAGAAAACACACACCTAGCATCAGAGAACACACACAGCATCAGAGAAACACACACTAGCATCAGAGAACACACACCAGCATCAGAGAACACACACCTAGCATCAGAGAACACACACAGCATCAGAGAACACACACCTAGCATCAGAGAACACACCTAGCATCAGAGAACAACACAGCACTCAGAGAACACACACCTAGCATCAGAGGAACACACACCTAGCATCAGAGAACACACACCTAGCATCAGAGAACACACACAGCATCAAGAGAACACACACCTAGCATCAGAGAACACACCTAGCATCAGAGAACACCACACCTAGCATCAGAGAACACACACAGCCATCAAAGACACACACCTAGCATCAGAGAACACACACCTAGCATCAGAGAACACACACCAGCATCAAAGAAACACACACCTAGCATCAGAGAACACACACCTAGCATCAGAGAACACACACAGCATCAGAGAACACACACTAGCATCAGAGAACACACACCTAGCATCAGAGAACACACACCTAGCATCAGAGAACACACACCTAGCATCAGAGAACACACACAGCATCAGAGAACACACACCTAGCATCAGAGAACACAACCTAGCATCAGAGAACACACACAGCATCAAAGAACACACACCTAGCATCAGAGAACACACACAGCACCAGAGAACACACACCTAGCATCAGAGAACACACACAGCATCAGAGAACACACACAGCGTCAGAGAACACACACCTAGCATCAGAGAACACACACAGCACCAGAGAACACACACCTAGCATCAGAGAACACACACCTAGCATCAGAGAACACACACCTAGCATCAGAGAACACACACAGCACCAGAGAACACACACCTAGCATCAGAGAACACACACAGCATCAGAGAACACACACAGCACCAGAGAATACACACCTAGCATCAGAGAACACACGCCTAGCATCAGAGAACACACACCTAGCATCAGAGAACACACACCTAGCATCAGAGAACACACACCTAGCATCAGAGAACACACACCTAGCATCAGAGAACACACCTAGCATCAGAGAACACACACCTAGCATCAGAGAACACACCTAGCATCAGAGAACACACACAGCATCAGAGAACACACACAGCACCAGAGAATACACACCTAGCATCAGAGAACACACGCCTAGCATCAGAGAACACACACAGCACCAGAGAACACACGCCTAGCATCAGAGAACACACACAGCACCAGAGAATACACACCTAGCATCAGAGAACACACACCTAGCATCAGAGAACACACACAGCATCAGAGAACACACACCTAGCATCAGAGAACACACACCTAGCATCAGAGAACACACACAGCATCAGAGAACACACACCTAGCATCAGAGAACACACACAGCATCAGAGAACACACACAGCACCAGAGAATACACACCTAGCATCAGAGAACACACGCCTAGCATCAGAGAACACACACAGCACCAGAGAACACACGCCTAGCATCAGAGAACACACACAGCACCAGAGAACACACGCCTAGCATCAGAGAACACACACAGCACCAGAGAATACACACCTAGCATCAGAGAACACACACCTAGCATCAGAGAACACACACAGCATCAGAGAACACACACCTAGCATCAGAGAACACACACCTAGCATCAGAGAACACACACAGCATCAGAGAACACACACCTAGCATCAGAGAACACACACAGCATCAGAGAATACACACCTAGCATCAGAGAACACACGCCTAGCATCAGAAAACACACACAGCATCAGAGAACACACACCTAGCATCAGAGAACACACACAGCATCAGAGAACACACACCTAGCATCAGAGAACACACACAGCATCAGAGAACACACACCTAGCATCAGAGAACACACAGCATCAGAGAACACACACCTAGCATCAGAGAACACACACAGCATCAGAGAACACACACCTAGCATCAGAGAACACACACAGCATCAGAGAACACACACCTAGCATCAGAGAACACACACAGCATCAGAGAATACACACCTAGCATCAGAGAACACACGCCTAGCATCAGAGAACACACACAGCATCAGAGAATACACACCTAGCATCAGAGAACACACGCCTAGCATCAGAGAACATACACCTAGCATCAGAGAACATACACCTAGCATCAGAGAACACACACCTAGCACCAGAGAACACACACAGCATCAAAGAACACACACCTAGCATCAGAGAACACACACCTAGCACCAGAGAACACACACAGCATCAGAGAATACACACCTAGCATCAGAGAACACACGCCTAGCATCAGAGAACATACACCTAGCATCAGAGAACATACACCTAGCATCAGAGAACACAGGCCAAGCATCAGAGAACACAGGCCTAGTATCAGGGAACACAAAAGTCATATAATATGCAGGGTATGCTGTAATGGGTAATTCAAAATTTAGCGGAAATCTAGCTAATCTGAGAATTATTTCTATGTTAGAAACATCCCTATCAAGCTGTGTATTCCTTACATAAAGTGTTTTGAAGGATAACCACAATCGAGGATCCCAGGTGGGATCCCCGTCTGGGACAGAATTGGTTAGGCACGTTTCCTCTCACCTTATGCCTCTGTCCACCTAGCAGTAAAAAGGTACCCGCCAAGAATTAGGCAACTATTGTGTGGGACTATATGTACTAGGGAAGGTCACTAGATGACCTAGGGTGGAGGGGCAATTGCAATTAAGCCAGCCAACCACTGAGCGAGCCGGCTTGCGACCCCACCTACCTAACCGGCCACCCAACCGGCCAGCCTCTCATCTGGCCCCACCCGCCCATTTCTCTCATATTTGCCAGCATCACTGGAAGCCATTTCCAAGGGCCTCCGGGCGCGATGCTGTCCACTGCGCGTCTCACATCTGTCTCGATCTCCTCCATCCTCGAGATATATATATATATATATATATATATATATATATATATATATATATATATATATATATATATATATATATATATATATATAGACTTGCTTATAAACCACAAGTTTGAAGTATAAAACTTTTAGACACACACACCCACCAGGAGACTCGTACACTAGGTAGCAGGTACGCACTTGTAGCCACTACACCATACTTCAGAGCCCTAAAGATTTGGGAATTCCGGGGTATTTAACCAACCAGAATTCCCATCCTCTCCAGGCAGTGAGACCGTGAGGGATCTCTAGCATTTTTCATCAAGCCCTGTTATATGGGAGAACTCGGTGCCCATGCTTAATGCACAGACTTGCATATAAACCACAAGTTTGAAGTATAGAACTTTTAGACACACACACCCACCAGGAGACTCAAACACTGGCCATCAAGCCATCAATTCCCACCTCTTTAGGGCTCTGAAGTATGGTGTAGTGGATACAAGTGCGTACCTGCCACCTTGATGGCCAGTGTTCAAGTCTCCTGGTGGGTGTGTGTGTCTAAAAGTTAAAGTTATATATATATATATATATATATATATATATATATATATATATATATATATATATATATATATATATTCAAAGGGCTCTAGCGAGCCATTTAAGTCACGTTGAAGGGAAGTCAGTGCGATCATTAACCGTTGTAAATGAGTACAATTAGAAAACGGAGATCCAGCAATGAGTAAGGTATAAATGACAATATATTTCAGTGATGAGTAGCATAATGAATCAATGGAGTGGTGAATGACAGGATGAGACTGAAGGAAATGAGTGAAATGGGATTGGGATTAGGAAAAGAATACAAATAAAACGGGTTTGGGAGCGTTGTTTTTAGTCATAGAACGATGAGTAATGAGTCAGATGAGTAAGTCATTAGAGCTGCCTTTAGATGTGTCAAGCTGAATAACTGTGCGTTAAAGATGAATGATGAGTAAAAAATGAGTGAATGGCTGGATTACAGCTAGAGTTTTAGTAAGAATCGATGAATATTCATGAATGAGAGATGAATAAGATAACAGATTTTATGGATGGGACATCCTGAAAATCCCTCTGATTTTGTGATTATTTGTATTCATCAAAATCATCTTATTCTTGGTAAAACTCACAATGCCTCACTCAACAAAAATGGTTTTTTATTCATAACTCATGTACTTATTCATCTTCTTAATCATCGTCTCATGGCTGATGAGAAAATCGGAAATACTTCCTTACTCATCTGACTCATCACTATTATGAATCATCATTCGATGTATGAGTGATCGATCCAATTTTGTTTTGCATTCATAAACCGGGGCAAGTTTACAATGAGATGAATAACGATGAGTAAGCGGTGAATGAGATGAATAAAAGGCATCCCTGCAGGAGAAAGAAGCAATCGGAAAATCTCAGAGGCTCTTAGGGTGAGTTTTGTCATAAATAAGATAACTATCTTTGAGTAATAGTTGAATAATTGATGAGTAAGATTGGTAGTGAGAGGGTGGGTGGGGGATGGGTAGGAGAGGGAGGGAGGGAGGGAGGGAGGTAATGGGGTGAGGAGGGGAGCCATCAGCCACTCCCCTTACAGATAATGGCTGACACTGGTCTTAATAGTGACCTCTGATAGCTCTCCTCCACTTAGTGAGTACTCACCTAGTTGTGCTTGCGGGGGTTGAGCTCTGGCTCTTTGGTCCCGCCTCTCAACTGTCAATCAACTGGTATACAGGTTCCTGAGCCAACTGGGCTCTATCATATCTACATTTGAAACTGTGTATGGAGTCAGCCTCCACCACATCACTGCCTAATGTATTCCACCTGTTAACTACTCTGACACTGAAAAAAAAATTCCTGACGTCCCTGTGGCTCATTTGGGTACTCAGTTTCCACCTGTGTCCCCTTGTTCGCGTACCACCCGTGTTAAACAATTTATATTTATCTACCCTGTCAATTCCTCTTGAGAATTTTGCAGGTAGTGATCATGTCTCCCCCTTACTCTTCTGTCTTCCATTGTCGTGAGGTTCAGTTCCAGTAACCTTTCCTAGTGGCTCATTCCTCTCAGCTCTTGGACTAGCCTGGTGGCATACCTCTGAACCTTTTATAACTTCGTTTTATGTTAGATTATATGTGGACTCCAGGCAGGGGCTGCATATTCCAGTACTGGTCTGGCATATGAGGCATACAAGGTGCTGAATGATTTCTTACACAAGTTTCTGAAGGCATTTCTTATTTTGGCAAGCCTTGCATATGCCGCTGATGTTATCCTTTTGATGTTGGCTTAAGGGGACAGGTCTGGTGTGTTATCAACCCCCAGATCTTCCTCTCTTCCTGACTCCTAAAGGATTTCCTCTCCCAGCTGGTACCTTGTGTTTGGCCTCCTGCTCCCTATGGTTATCTTCATCACTTTGCACTTGCTCGAGTTAAACTCTAGTAGCCATTTGTTGGCTCATTCCTTCAGTCTGTCCAGGTCATCCTGTAGCCTCTTGCTGTCCTCCTCCGTCCTAATCCTTCTCATAATTCTCTCTCTCTCTCTCTCTCTCTCCCTCTCTCTCTCCCGTTTTATCTCATTCGCTCTTTCACCAAACATATCGAGGCCGATGTATGCAAAACGTCAATATTAAGGAGTATTATTTTTTCTTAACACATCGAATTTTAAACGGAATTTGAACGCCACTGACGACGTGAGGGGAGGACATAACGTTGCGTGAAGGTGTGGATATGTGGGGCCCGGGAACTAAACCCCAACCCGACAAGCATCTAGAAAAGCACATCTCCACGAGTAAACGCGCACACGCACACCCATACATCGGCGGCGTATGCAAGACTGGCTAACATCAGAACTGCCTTCAGGAACCTGCGTAAGGAATCCTTCAGAACCCATGTATCCCACATATGTAAGACCAATCCTGGAGTATGCGGCCCCAGCATGGAGCCCGTACCTTGTCAAGCACAAGACGAAGCTGTAAAAAGTTTCGAGGTATGCTACTAGGCTAGTCCTAGAACTAAGAGGCATGGGTTATGAGGAAAGGCCGAGTGAACTGCACCTCACGTCGCTGGAAGACAGAAGAGCTCGGAGAGACATGATCACCGCATACAAAATTCTCAGAGGAATTGACAGGGTAGACAAGGATGGATTATGTAACATGGGAGGTACACACACAAGGGACACAGGTGAAAGCTGAGTACCCAAATGAGCTACAGTGACATTAGAAAGAACTTTTTCAGTGTCAGAGTAGTTAGTAAATGGAATGCACTAGGAAGTGATGTGGTGGAGGTTGACTCCATACACAGTTTCAAATGTAGATATGATAGAGCCCAGTAGGCTCAGGAATCTGTATATCAGTTGATAGACGGTTGAGAGGAGGGACCAAAGAGCCGATTCTCAACCCCTGCAAGCACAACTAGGTGAGTTCAGACACACACACATAAGGAGAACAACAACATGGCAGTTAACACTATAATTGAGAGGGCAGCCTCTGCTGCCTGTAGAAATAGATCCCACCTGCTCATCATGGGCGACTTCAATCACGGAAAGATTGACTGGGAGAACAAGGAACCGCATGGAGGCGAGGATACGTGGAGAGCCAAACTATTGGAGGTAGTGACAAGCAACTTTTTAACCCAGCATGTCGGAGAACCCACAAGGATGAGAGGCAATGACGAACCAGCGAGACTCGACCTAGTCTTCACTCTGAACGACTCCGACATAAGAGAAATCGGTTTTGAGGACCCAGTAGGAATGAGCGACCACAGTGTACTGGTGTTTGAGTACTTGATTGAAGAAGGGTTATTGAACTCTAGGGGGGATACCGAAACCAAAAGGTTAGCATACCGAAAGGGAAACTATGAGGGGATAAGAAAATTCTTAACAGATATAGCATGGGAAACAGAGCTCAGGGGAAAGACGGCCCAAGATATGATGGATTACATCACACAGAAGTGCAAGGACGCAGCAAACAAGTATGCCCCAGTCCAAAAGGAAAACAGAGAAATGAAGATGAGAAACCCATGGTTTAATCAGAGATGTTGGCTAGCTAAGCAGCAAAGTAAAAGGGCATGGAGAAACTATAGGAATAACAGGACACTGGAGAGCAGAGAAAGATACCAAAATGCCAGGAATGAATATGTCAGGATGAGAAGAGAGGCAGAAAGACAATACGAAAATGACATCGCAAGCAAGGCAAAGACTCAGCCTAAATTGTTGCATAGCCACATAAGGAGAAAAACAACAGTAAAGGAACAGGTTATAAAATTAAGGATAGGGGCAGAAGGATTCACTACAAATGACAAGGAAGTGTGTGAAGAACTGAATAAGAAATTCCAGGAGGACTTCACCTTAGAGCAAGGAGAAATCCCAGAGATAAGTGAGGAAATAGCTAACCAGGAACCACTGAAAGACTTTGAGATTACCAGCGGGGAAGTAAGGAAGTGTTTACTAGAGTTGGATGTGACAAAGGCTATAGGCCCAGATGGAATCTCCCCTTGGATACTAAAGGAAGGAGCAGAAGAACTGTGCCTACCACTCTCCATAGTGTATAACAAATAACTGGCAACAGGGGAACTGCCAGAAATTTGGAAAGCAGCTAATGTAGTCCTGATATACAAGAAAGGGGATAGACAGGAGGCACTGAACTACAGGCCAGTGTCCCTAACCTGCATACCATGCAAGCTGATGGAGACGATTGTGCGAAAAAAACTAGTGGAACATCTGGAGCGAAGGAACTTTGTAACACAGCATCAACATGGGTTCAGGGATGGCAGGTCCTGCCTCACAGGGTTACTTGAATTCTACGACCAGGCAACAAAAATAAGGCAAGAAAGAGAAGGGTGGGCAGACTGCATATTTTTGGATTGTCAGAAAGCCTTTGATACAGTGCCACACAAGAGGCTAGTGAAAAAGCTGGAGATGCAGGCTGGAGTGAAAGGGAAAGTACTCCGGTGGATAGAGGAGTACCTAAGCAACAGGAGACAACGAGTCTGTGTGAGGGGTGAGGTCTCAGTTTGGCGAGACGTCACAAGTGGAGTCCCGCATTGGTCAGTCCTTGGACCTATACTGTTTCTGGAATATGTAAATGATCTCCCAGAGGGTATAGATTCGTTCCTCTCAATGTTTGCCGACGATGCAAAAATTATGAGGAGGATTGAAACAGAGGATGATAGTAGGAGGCTACAAGATGACCTAGATAGACTGCGAGAATGGTCCAACAAATGGTTGTTGAAGTTCAACCCGAGTAAATGCAAAGTAATGAAACTAGGCAGTGGAAACAGGAGGCCATACACAGGATACAGAATAGGAGATGAAGTACTTAATGAAACAGAGAGAAAGTTCTAGGAGTTGATATCACACCAAACCTGTCTCCTGAAGCCCACATAAAGAGAATAACGTCTGCGGCATATGCGAGGCTGGCTAACATCAGAACTGCCTTCAGGAACCTGTGTAAGGAATCATTCAGAATCTTGTACACCACATATATAAGACCAATCCTGGAGTATGCGGCCCCAGCATGAAGCCCGTACCTTGTCAAGCACAAGACGAAGCTGGAAAAAGTCCAAAGGTATGCTACTAGACTAGCCCCAGAACTAAGAGGCATGAGTTATGAGGAAAGGCTGCGGGAAATGCACCTTACGACACTGGAAGACAGAAGAGTAAGGGGGGACATGATCACAACCTACAAAATCCTCAGGAGAATCGACCGGGTAAACAAGAATGAATTATTCAACACTGGAGGGACGCGAACAAGGGGACACAGGTGGAAGCTGAGTACCCAAATGAGCCACAGAGACATTAGAAAGAACTTTTTCAGTGCCAGAGTAGTTAGTAAATGGAATGCACTAAGAAGTGATGTGGTGGAGGCTGACTCCATACACAGTTTCAAATGTAGATATGATAGAGCCCAGTAGGCTCATGAATCTGTACATCAGTTGATTGACGGTTGAGAGGCGAGACCAAAGAGCCAGAG
Source organism: Procambarus clarkii (assembly GCF_040958095.1). NCBI lineage: Eukaryota > Metazoa > Arthropoda > Malacostraca > Decapoda > Cambaridae > Procambarus > Procambarus clarkii. Next base: position 16,619,928 of record NC_091192.1, on the reverse strand, counting down.
CTCAACCCCCGCAAACACAACTAGGTGAGTACACACACACACACACACACACACACACATGCACAAACACACACTCACACACAGTGTGACCATTGTGTCCTAGTCTTTGACTACATGATGGAACTTAAAATTATGACCATGAGACAACAGGTCTGGGAAAGAAGAGATACTACAGGAAAGGGGACTACGGGAGGATAAGGGACTATCTGGGAGAAGTGCAGTGGGAGGAAAAAATTAGAGGAAAAACAGTCCAGGATATGATGGACCTGGTCATACGGAAATGCCAGGAAACCGAAGAGAGACTTATACTAACAGAATGGAAAAAAGTAAGAGGGAATATAATAACCCATGGTTTAATAGACAGTGTCAGGAAGCAAAGGTGAGAAGCAGGAGGGAGTGGAGGAAGTACAGAAGACAAAGGACAGAGGACAACAGGATCAGATGCAACAGAGCTAGGAACAATTGCATTAACATACGAAGAGTATCGGAAAGAAATTATGAGAATGATATTGCGATCAAAGTGAAAAAGCAACTTAAATTACTACACAGTAATATAAGAAGGAAAATGTCGGTGAACGACCAAGTGACAAGACTAAGAAAAACAGAGGGGGCATATACAGAAAGTGCAAGGAAATCTGCGAGGCATTGAATGTAAGTTTCCATGGAGTGTTCACAACCGAGCCTGAGCAGCTCCCATTGTTAGAAGAGATTACCCTAGATGAAAGACTATCACATATAGTGGTGACAGCCGAGGAGGTAATGAAACAGTTGACAACACTGGATGGAACTAAAGTGGTTGGACCAGACAAAGTATCACCGTGGATACTAAAAGAGGCAGCGCAGGCCCTCAGCGTGCCTCTGGCGATGATCTTTAACGAGTCTCTTACGACGGGAGAATTGCCCAGTTGCTGGAAGAAGTCAAATGTCGTACCGATTTTCAAGAAAGGGGATAGGGAGGAGGCACTTAACTACAGACCTGTATCACTGAAAAACATCCCGTGTAAAAAAATTGATGGAATAAATAGGCTAATCAAACTTGTTGCACACCTGGAGAACATTAGGTTTGTAAACAAACATCAACATGGGTTCTACAAAGGGAAATCATGCCTAACAAACCTTTTAGAATTCTATGATAAAATAACAAGGATAAGGCAGGACAGAGAAGGTTGGGCAGACTACATATTTCTGAACTGCCAAAAAGCCTTTGATAAAGTACCACACATGAGACTGGTAATCAAAGTTTGTGAGGCAGGCGGGAGTAAGCAGAAAGGCCCTAGCAAGAGTAAGGAACTACCTAACAGGAGCCAGAGAGTAACGGTAAGGGGCGAGAAGTCGGACTGGCGAACAGTAACGAGTGGAGTACCTCAAGGATCGGTGCTGGGACAAATTCTATTTCTAATATACGTGAGTGACATGTTTACAGGAGTAGGGTCCTACATGTCGATGTTCGCGGATGATGCAAAATTAATGAGAAGAGTTGTGACAGATGAGGATTGTAGGATCCTCCATGAGGACTTGAACAGGTTGCAAAAATGGTCAGAGAAATGGCTACTTGAGTTCAACACGAGTAAATGTAGAGTTATGGAAATGGAATCAGGTGATAGCAGACCAAAGGGACAGTACACAATGAAGAGAAACTGCATACCTGTGACGATTCGAAAAAGACACCTGGGAGTTAACACCTAATCTAACTCCTGAGGCACATATAAATAGGATAACGACAGTAGCGTACTCTACACTGGCAAAAGTTAGAACATCATTCAGAAACCTAAGTGAGGAGGCTTTTAGGACGCTTTACACTGCCTACGTGAGGCCAGTCTTAGAGTATGCCGCGCCATCATGGAGTCCCCACCTGAAGAAACACATAAAGAAACTGGAAAAGGTTCAGAAGTTTGCGACGAGGCTTGTGCCAGAGTTACGAGGGATGGGATATGAAGAGTGCCTGAAGCTCAGCGAGGCCTCGTGGCTCAGCGAGGCCTCGTGGCTCAGCGCCATCTTGGCTACGGGGTCTCCATCAACATATGAGACAGTGCAGTAAGGGCGGGAGTCGCGTGCCGCCACCTCATCAATGGAGCAGCGCTAATCGCCTTAAGACGGTCGCTGTTGAGTTAATTGCTCCTCCCCCCTCCTTTCTCCCCCCTCACCCCCCATGACCCTCTTTTCCGCTTCCCCCTCCCCCCCCCCCCTCTACACTAACCTATACCCATTTCCCTCCCTGTTATCTTCATCACTAACTTGGGGTGATCACGAAAAGGAAAGGGGGGGGGGGTTAAGGATCCTCACCCGTCACCTTCCCTCACCCATCACCTCCCCTCACTCATCACGTCCCCTCACCCATCACCTCCCCTCACCCATCACGTCCCCTCTGCTGTCACCTCCCCTCAACCATCACCTCCCCTCACCCGTCACCTCCACTCACCCATCACCTCCACTCACCCATCACCTCCACTCTCCTGTCACCTCCACTCAACCATCACCTTCCCTCACCCGTTACCTCCCCTCACCCGTCACCTCCTGTTACGGCCACTATGGGTCACAACCGGGTTCTTTGCTGGAGGAACCAAAGTACTAGTATCCGACCCCAAGTCGGTAGTGGCTTTCAAGGAGTGAGCTTGGTAATACAAGTAAAACACAAGGGGGGAGTTGAAAGGAATACGACACTTCATCAATATATTCACATATCACTTTCCCATCACCTGAAATAGAATCATAAACGAAGTATTACTACACTGATCTATACACAAGTGTCGCTCTCGTAGGACACTGAGCGCTCCTCGATGCTCAGGCAATGCAGCCTTGTCAACTTCCGTGTTTCCTCAACACACAGTACCGTCCTCAACCAGTACTGGGAAACACCAACGAGTCTACCCTGGCCACGGGCCAGCCTATACAGTCTCACTAGGTGCTCCTTGTGAACACCCACAATCACTCTCCAGCCTGGTGCTGGCAGAGAACATCAGCCTCGCGCTGCTGGGCCTCTACACGAACACATACAAGGGTAGCGAACCCTTGGCAGGAGCTTCTTGCAACTAGCTAGTTACACTCCTCCGTAGCACCTCACTGTCAGTCGTCTCTTCCTCTAGCCAGTCCCGGGATACGCCGAATTCTGTCACTGCCACTTCACTGGCAGACAGCAGACACTACACAGTTCCTCTTCGCCGGTGGCTCAATGCTAACGGAAAGCAGAATGGAGTAGAGATATAATAGGCTGCCCTGGGTAGACTGACTGTCTTCCTACCACTGCAGCCCTACGTCGCCTCTGTAGATACAGACACGTCATCAGTAAACTGGCCAGTACTGGGGACACTAGGAAATACTACTTACGGACTCTGACATTAACATACAACTTCTATCACGATAGATGGCGCTGATTTCCAGGCGCCACCTCACCAGAGGTCAGCTACAGCGACTCTTTGGGCTGACCAAGGCAGGAATCTAGCGTCTCTTGCAGGTATCATACTGCCACCACCAGATGGCGTCGTCCATTTTGTGGGGGTTTAGGGAGCAGACTCACAGATGGCGTTGACGTCGCTGCTCCATGCTCCGACGATGAAGTCGGGTTCGTAACACCACCCCTCACTCATCACCTCCCTTCACCCGTCACCTCCCCTCACTCATCACCTCCCTTCACCCGTCACCACCCCTCACACATCATCTCCCCTCACCCATTACCTCCCCTCACCCGTCACCTCCCCTCACCAGTCACCTCCCCTCACCCATCTCCCCTCACCCATCACCTCCCCTCACCCGTTACCTCCCCTCACCCATCACCTCCCCTCACCCATCACCTCCCCTTACCCGTCACCTCCCCTCACCCATCATCCCCCTCACCCATCACCTACCCTCACCCATCACCTCCCCTCACCCGTCACCTCCCCTCACCCATCACCTCCCCTCACCCATCACCTCCCCTCACCCATCACCTACCCTCACCCATCACCTCCCCTCACCCGTCACCTCCCCTCACCCATCACCTCCCCTCACCCATCACCTCCCCTCACCCATCACCTTCCCTCACCCGTCACTTCCCCTCACCCGTCACCTCCCCTCACCCATCACCTCCCCTCAACAATTACCTCCCCTCACTCGTCACCTCCCCTCACCCGTCACCTCCCCTCACCTGTCACCTCCCCTCACCCATCACCTCCCCTCACCCGTCACCTCCCCTCACCCGTCACCTCCCCTCACCCGTCACTTCCCCTCACCCGTCACCTCCCCTCACCCATCACCTCCCCTCAACAATTACCTCCCCTCACTCGTCACCTCCCCTCACCCGTCACCTCCCCTCACCTGTCACCTCCCCTCACCCATCACCTCCCCTCACCCGTCACCTCCCCTCACCCGTCACTTCCCCTCACCCATCACCTCCTCTCACCCATCACCTCCCCCTCACCCATCACCTCCCCTCACTTGTCACCTCCCCTCACCCGTCACCTCCCCTCAACAATCACCTCCCCTCACTAGTCACCTCCCCTCACCCATCTCCCCTCACCCATCACCTCCCCTCACCCGTCACCTCCCCTCACCCATCACCTCCCCTCACCCATCACCTCCCCTCACCCGTCACCTCCCCTCACCCATCATCCCCCTCACCCATCACCTACCCTCACCCATCACCTCCCCTCACCCGTCACCTCCCCTCACCCGTCACCTCCCCTCACCAGTCACCTCCCCTCACCCGTCACCTCTCCTCACCCATCTTCTCCCCTCACCCATCACCTCCCCTCACCCGTCACCTCCCCTCACCCATCTTCTCCCCTCACCCATCACCTCCCCTCACCCATCACCTCCCCTCACCCGTCACCTCCCCTCACCCATCTTCTCCCCTCACCCATCACCTCCCCTCACCCGTCACCTCCCCTCACCCATCACCCATCACCTCCCCTCACCAGTCACCTCCCCTCACCCGTCACCTCCCCTCACCCATCTTCTCCCCTCACCCATCACCTCCCCTCACCCATCACCTCCTCTCACCCGTCACCTCCCCTCACCCATCACCCATCACCTCCCCTCACCCATCACCTCCCCTCACCCGTCACCTCCCCTCACCCATCTTCTCTCCTCACCCATCACCTCCCCTCACCCATCACCTCCCCTCACCCGTCACCTCTCCTCACCCATCATCTCCCCTCACCAGTCACCTCCCCTCACCCATCACCTCCCCTCACTCGTCACCTCCCCTCACCCATCGCCTCCCCTCACCCATCACCTCCCCTCACCCGTCACCTCCCCTCACCCATCATCTCCCCTCACCCGTCACCTACCCTCACCCATCACCTCCCCTCACCCATCACCTCCCCTCACCCATCATCTCCCCTCACCCGTCACCTACCCTCACCCATCACCTCCCCTCACCCGTCACCTCCCCTCACCCATCATCTCCCCTCACCCGTCACCTACCCTCACCCATCACCTCCCCTCACCCGTCACCTCTCCTCACCCATCATCTCCCTTCACCAGTCACCTCCCCTCACCCATCTCCCCTCACCCATCATCTCCCCTCACCCGTCACCTCCCCTCACGCATCACCTCCCCTCACCCATCACCTCCCCTCACCCGTCACCTCCCCTCACCCATCATCTCCCCTCACCCGTCACCTCCCCTCACCCATCACCTCCCCTCACCATAAGAGCCGGCTCTTCACCTCATCCCCCCCCCCTCCCGCTGGCGCTCTCTCCCTTAGTGTAGTTAAGATAATGTAAGCATTTATCAAGGCAGGCACTCAGTGAGCGCGCTCGCACTCACGCACAGAAGCGCGCGCGTGCAATGGCACGTACACATGCATGCATACACATTCATAAACACACACACACACACACATAAACATGCACTTGCATAAACACACACACACACACGCATGCATACACATGCATAAACACACACACACACGCATGCATACACATGCATAAACACACACACACACACGCATGCATACACATGCATAAACACACACACGCATGCATACACATGCATAAACACACACACACACACACACACACATGCATACACATGCATAAACACACACACACACGCATGCATACACATGCATAAACACAAACTTGCAGAAACACACACACACAAGTGTTTTTCAGAACATAGAAAAGGTTTTCAAGGCTTGGCCAGTACAACAACGACAGAGACCGATTGATAAACATGTTTTCTAAAGTGATGACACAAAAGAAGAAAATTTTAGCAAGGAAGAGAGGATTATTCAATGTAACAAAGTTCAAAACGGTATTCCTGCAGAAGGATATGATCAGGGAGGAGAGATTGAGGACAGCAGCAGCGAGGAAGGAGTGCAGGGAGAGAGACAGGAATCCGGGAACCAGAGCCTAGAACCCTACCATCTCAACGGGGAGTGGGGAACCCTCCAGAGGCAGTTCAACAGCCCCAGTGGGAGGAGGATCACACCCACCTTCCACCCAATAGAAGCCTTACCTGCCCCAGCCCCTGCCCGCCCTCCCCCCCCCCACTACTAAGTGCCCACCTAGACCACCCTCTCTCACTCCCCCCTCTCCTCAAGACCTCCCTTCTCCTCCCCCCCAATCCCTTCCCTCTTCACCCCCCAAAGCCTTCCCTTCTTCCCCAAGGCCCTCCCTTATTCCCCCCCCAAGCCCTCCCTTCTCCCCCCCCCTAAGCCCTCCTTTCTCCCCCCCCCCCCCCTAAGCCCTCCTTTCTTCCTCACCCACCCAAGCCCTCCCTCCTCTCCTGTCCCCACAAGCCCTCCTTTTCCCCCCACCTCCCGAAGCACTCCCTTCTCCCCAACCCCCCAAGGCTTCCCTCCTGCCCTACCCCCTCCCCTGCAAAATCCCCCTTCTTTCCCCCACTCTCCCAAGCCCTTTCCTCTCCCCCAAGCCTTCTCATGCCCTCCCTTCTCCTCCACCCCTTAAGCCCTCTCATCTCCCCCACCTTCTCAAGCCCTCCCTTCTCCCCCACCCTCCCCATACCATATCCTCCCAGCCCCCCCTCACAACCCAGGTCCCCCTTCCCCCTCCCCATCCCGGACCCTCCCTGCTTTCCTACTCCAGTGGAATCAACAGAAACTGAGGATGGACAGAAAAGGGTCAGCTTCAAGGTAAAGTACTCAAACATAGATGGAATTCGAAGCAAGGCAAGTGAACTTAGGGAAAGAGTAAATGAAGCAAACCTGGATGTAATTGGAGTTACAGAAACAAAACTCTCGGGAATCATAATGAATGTGGTATTTCCCCAGGACTTCACTGTAATAGGGGAAAGAGAAGAAAGGTAGGGGAGGAGGCCGAGTGGCACTACTCATGAGAAAGGAATGGAGTGTCAAGGAGATGGTTAGCCCAGGCTGTGAGGGCTACAGTGACTACATAACAGGGACCATGACGATGGGAGGAGCAAGAGCAGTAGTAGTGGTGATATACAACCCTCCACCAAATGACAGAAGACCCAGGCAAGAGTATGACAGAAACAACATGGCAGTTAACAATATAATTCAGAGGGCAGCCTCTACTGCCTTTAGAATTCGATCCCATCTGCTCATCATGGGGGAATTTCAATCACGGAAGGATAGACTGGGAGAACAAGGAACCGCATGGAGGAGAGGAAACATGGAGAGCTAAACTATTGGAGATGGCAACTAAAAACTTTTTAAGCCAGCTGTTGTCAGGTGTGACAGGTTGTGATATTGCAGCTATACTGAACTAAGGTGGTATAACTCTCCCTCAAACAAATAAACAAAAATGCTGCTATTAGCCCTTGCAGTGTGGAAATCTCAGGTAAAACTAGTGAAAATCATCTATCTTGAGATGATTTCGGGGCTTTAGTGTCCCCGCGGCCCGGTCCTCGACCAGGCCTCCACCCCCAGGAAGCAGCCCGTGACAGCTGACTAACTCCCAGGTACCTATTTACTGCTAGGTAACAGGGGCATTCAGTGAAAGAAACTTTGCCCATTTGTTTCTGCCTCGTGCGGGAATCGAACCCGCGCCACAGAATTACGAGTCCTGCGCGCTATCCACTAGGCTACCAGGCATCAAATAAATAATTAAAACAATTTACTGAAATATTAATGAACAAAAATGTCACCTGAGAACACTTGGCAATCATACCCTTCAAAGGTGAACAAAATATGAACAATTAATGAAAGAATAAACTGTGCAAGAAATACAATGAAAAGAATACATGGGTAAATACTGGCGGTGGTGAAGACAACTACTATACCAGCCGGCACACGACGTAGGCTGAGGGCTGACGACCTTGCAGGAGGCTAAGGTCATCCAAGAGCACTAAGAGAGAGACTGCCTCTCTAGGGTTCTTGTTGTTTAAGATTCGCTACCTGGAACAAAAAGTTCCAAGCAGCATGGGCTATGGTGAGCCCGCAGTCTCTCTAGGGAGGCGGTGCCCTTTATATAGTCCGGCGGTAATGACGTCACAGCCAGTGTAAACACAAGGGGGTAACAAGCGCTGAGAGCAAACTGCTAGTTTGTGGCTGGTGACGCCTTTGTGGCTGGTGACGCCTTTGTGGCTGGTGACGCCTTTGTGGCTGGTGACGCCTTTGTGTTGAGGCTGCACTACTGCTAGTTGTATCAGCCGAGTCGTACTGCTGTACCAGGCAGACTGTGCTGGTACATCCGAGTCGTACCAGGCTCTCCGTACCCTCTGGGGGGTACGAAGAGGTGGCAGGACTGATCACTCATCTTGGCTGGTGTAGAGGTGAACTTCCAGTACAGAGGCATCGAGGGTGAGTAGGAAAGGCAGTTCCACTGCTATGCAGGGGATCCATGTGACACACTGAACACACAAGAATGAGAGGAAACGATGAACCAGCAACACTCGACCTAGTCTTCACCCTGAACGACTCCAACATGCGGGAAATCAGTTTCGAGGCGCCAGTAGGAATGAGCGATCACAGTGTACTGATGTTTGAGTATCTGGTCGAAGGAGGGTTAATGTACTCAAGAAAGGGAACTGAAAACAAAAGGCTGGCATTCCACAAGGAAAACTATGTGGGGATCAGAAAAATTCCTAACAGTTATAACATGGAAAACAGAGCTCAGGGGAAAGACGGCCCAAGACATGATGGAGTACATCACGCAGACGTGAAAGGAGGCAGCAGACCAGTTTATCCCGGTCCAAAAGGAAAAAAAGGAAATGCCGACGAGAAACCCATGGTTTAATCAGAGTTGTAAGCTACCAAAGCAACTAAATAAAAGGACGTGGATAAACTATAGAAATAATAGGACACTTGAGAGCAGACACTTGTATTCACCTAGTTGTGTTTGCGGGGGTTGAGCTCTGTTCTTTCGGCCCGCACACACACACACACACACACACACACACACACACACACACACACACACACACACACACACACACACACACACACACACACACACACACACACCAACCTGTCCTCTTAAAAAGAACGTCACTTTTGGCCGTTTGCCCGTATGGCCGAATATGGACGTAATTTGAAAATGAAAAAAAAAATGAATATAAATTTGGGAATTTTTTTTTCAACAACGGTAAGTTAAGGTCGTCTGATAGGTTAGGTGGGCAGGAAATTCTCATGAAGTTTCAAAACAGTATGAAAAACGTTAATGGAAAGTTTCCTCTTCTAAGCTTGCCAAGTAAGCCGGACGACTCAAACAGAAAACGGAACAGTACGTCACTTTTGTGAGTCGATTTCATTTCAAATTACGTCCAAATTTGGCCATAGTGCGCATACCAGCGTAAAGTGACGTTATTTTTTAGAGGACGGGTTGCACACACACACACACACACACACAAGAAGCAGCCTGTAACAGCTGTCTAACTCTCAGGTACCTATTTCCTGCTAGATAACAGGTGTATCAGGGTGAAAGAAACTCTGCTCGTTTTTGTTTCCGCCGGCGTCGGGAATCGAACCCAGGACCACTAGACTATGTATCCAGCATGCTTTCCATTCAGCCATCAGCGCCTGTGTATGTGTGTGTGTATATATACTCACCTATTTGTGCTTGCGGGGGTAGAGCACTTGCTCTTTGGTCCGGCCTCTCAATTGTCAATCAACTGGTGTACAGGTTCCTGAGCCTATTGGGCTCTATCATATCTACACTTGAAACTGTGTATGGAGTCAGCCTCCACCACATCACTTCCTAATGCATTCCATTTGTCAACCACTCTGACACTAAAAAAGTTCTTTCTAATATCTCTGTGGCTCATTTGGGCACTCAGTTTCCACCTGTGTCCCCTAGTTCGTGTGACCCTTGTTTTAAATAGCATGTCTTTATCTACCCTATCAATTCCTTTGAGAATCTTGTATGTGGTGATCATGTCCCCTTGTAGCTCATACCTCTCCGCTCGGGTACTAGTCTGGTGGCAAACCCTTGAACCTTCTCCAGTTTAGTCTTATGCTTGACTAGATATGGACTCCATGCTGGAGCCACATACTCCAGGATCGGTCTGACATATGTGGTATACAAAGTTCTGAATGATTCCTTACACAAGTTTCTAAATGCCGTTCTTATATTAGCCAGCCTGGCATATGCCGCTGATGTTATCCTCTTGATATGAGCTTCAGGAGACAGGTCTGGCGTGATATCAACCTCCTAGTCTTTCTCTCTCTCTGACTCTTGAAGAATTTCATCTCCCAAATGATACCTTGTCTTTGGCCTCCTGTCCCTACACCTATCTTCATTATATTACATTTGCTTGGGTTAAACTCTAACAATCATTTGTTCGACCATTCCTTCAGTTTGTCTAGGACTTCTTGAAGCCTCAAGCAGTCCTCTGTCTTAATCCTTCTCATAATTTTGGCATCGTCAGCAAACATTGAGAGGAATGAATCTATACCATCCAAAAGATCATTTACATATATCAGAAACAGGATAGGACCGAGTACAGAACCCTGTGGGATTCCACTGGTGACTTCACGCCAATCTCAGGCCTCACCCCTTACTGTAACTCTCTGCTTCCTATTGCTTAGGTAATTCCCTTATCCACTGGAGCACCTTACCAGCTACACCTGCCTGTCTCTGCAGCTTATGTACCAGCCTCTTATGGGGTACTGTGTCAAAGGCTTTCCGACAGTCCAAGAAAATGCAGTCCTCCCAGCCTTCTCTTTCTTGCTTAATCTTTGTCACCTGGTCGTAGAATTCTATTAAGCCAGTAAGGCAAGATTTACCCTCCCTGAACCCATGTTGGCAATTTGTTACGAAGTCCCTTCTCTCCAGATGTGTTACCAGGTTTTTTCAAGTCAAAGACACTGGCCTGTAGTTCAGTGCCTCTTATCTGTTACCCTTTTTATATATGGGCAGCAGATTAGCCGTCTTCCATATTTCTGGTAGGTCTCCCACCTCCAGTGACCTACTATACACTATGGAGAGTGGCAAACAAAGTGCCTCTGCACACTCTTTCTTTATCCATGTTGAGATCCCGTCTGGACCAACAGCCTTTCTCACATCCAGATCCAACAGGTGTCTCTTGACCTCATCTCTCGTAATTTCGAACCTTTCCAAGACCGCCTGGTTTACTGCCCCCCTCTCCAAGCGCAGTGACCTCACCTTATTCTATTGTGAAGACCTCCTGGAACATCTTGTTGAGTTCTTCACACACTTTTTTGTCATTCCCTGTATACCTGTCCTCGCCTGTTCTAAGTTTCACTACCTGTTCTTTCACTGTTGTTTTCCTCCTGATGTGACTGTGGAGTAGCTTTGGTTCGGTCTTGGCTTTGTTTGCTATATCATTTTCATAATTTTTCTCTGCTCCTCTTCTCACACTGACATACTCATTCCTGGTTCTCTGGTATCTCTCTCTGCTTTCTGGTATTCTGTTATTTCGGAAGTTCCTCCACGCCCTTTTGTTCAGCTCCTTTGCTTCCATACATGCCCTATTATACCATGGATTCTTCTGTTGCTTCTCAGAGTTTTCCTTTTGGGCCGGGATGAACCTGTTTACTGCCTCCTGACACTTTTGGGTGATATAGTCCATCATGTCTTGTACAGACTCAGCTCTGTGGTCTGTGTCCCAAGGTATTTCCCTTAGGAAACTTCTCATCTGATAATTCCCCTTTCGGTACGCCAGCCTTTAGTTTCCTAGTTCTTTTTGAGTACCTGTCGGAGATAATTCCGCCAGGTACTCAAAGATCAATACACTGTGATCACTCATTCCCAAGGGTGCTTCCATCTTAACTTCCCTTATATCCTACTCATTTAGGGTAAATGAGTAGGATATAAGGGTATATATGAGATCAAGCAAAGCTGGTTCATCCTCTCCTCTCATTCTTGTCGGTCCCTTGACGTGTTGGCTTAGAAAGTTTCTTGTTGCCACGTCCAGCAGCTTAGTCCAGATCCATTCCTGCTAGCGACAGAAGCTGCTCTCTCTATTATGTTAATGGTGGCCATGTTGTTTCTATTATATTCCTGTCTGAGTCTTCTGTCATTTGGAGGCGGATTCTATATGACTACGACTACACGTTTTTGTTCTCCATTTGCTACGGTACCTGTTATGCAGTCACTGAAACCTTCACAGCCCTGAATACCCATCTCTTAAAAACTCCAGTCTCTGCTTATCAACTTGTGTATGTGTGTGTGTGTGTGTGTGTAATTACCTAAGTGTAATTACCTAAGTGTAGTTAAAGGATGAGAGCTACGCGCGTGGTGTCCCGTCTTCACAGCACTCTTTGTCATATAACGCTTTGAAACTACTGACGGTCTTGGCCTCCACCACCTTCTCGCCTAACTTGTTCCAACCGTCTACCACTCTGTTTCCGAAAGTGAATTTTCTTATATTTCTTTGGCATCTGTGTTTAGCTAGTTTAAATCTATGACCTCTTGTTCTTAAAGTTCCAGGTCTCAAGAAATCTTCCCTATCGATTTTATCAATTCCTGTTACTATTTTGTATGTAGTGATCATATCACCTCTTTTTCTTTTCTCTTCTAGTTTTGGCATATATAATGCCTCTAACCTCTCCTCATAGTTCTTGCCCTTCAGTTCTGGGAGCCACTTAGTAGCATGTCTTTGCACCTTTTCCAGTTTGTTGATGTGCTTCTTAAGATATGGGCACCACACAACCGCTGCATATTCTAGCTTTGGCCTAATATTCTTTGGTGTGTGTGTGTGTACTCACCTAATTGTGCTTGCGGGGGTTGAGCTCTGGCTCTTTGGTCCCGCCTCTCAACCGTCAATCAACTGGTGTACAGATTCCTGAGCCTATTGGGCTCTATCATATCTACATTTGAAACTGTGTATGGAGTCAGCCTCCACCACATCACTTCCTAATGCATTCCATTTACTAACTACTCTGACACTGAAAAAGTTCTTTCTAACGTCTCTGTGGCTCATTTGGGTACTCAGCTTCCACCTGTGTCCCCTTGTTCGCGTCCCACCAGTGTTGAATAGTTCATCCTTGTTTACCCGGTCGATTCCCCTGAGGATTTTGTAGGTTGTGATCATGTCCCCCCTTACTCTTCTGTCTTCCAGTGTCGTAAGGTGCATTTCCCGCAGCCTTTCCTCATAACTCATGCCTCTTAGTTCTGGGACTAGTCTAGTAGCATACCTTTGGACTTTTTCCAGCTTCGTCTTGTGCTTGACAAGGTACGGGCTCCATGCTGGGGCCGCATACTCCAGGATTGGTCTTACATATGTGGTGTACAAGATTCTGAATGATTCCTTACACAGGTTCCTGAACGCCGTTCTGATGTTAGCCAGCCTCGCATATGCCGCAGACGTTATTCTCTTTATGTGGGCTTCAGTGTGTGTGTGTGTGTGTGTGTGTGTGTGTGTGTGTGTGTGTGTGTGTGTGTGTGTGTGTGTGTGTGTGTGTGTATACTCACCTAATTGTACTCACCTAATTGTGCTTGCGGGGGTTGAGCTTTGGCTCTTTGGTCCCGCCTCTCAACTGTCAATCAACTGGTGTACAGATTCCTGAGCCTACTGGGCTCTATCATACCTACATTTGAAACTGTGTATGGAGTCAGCCTCCACCACATCACTTCCTAGTGCATTCCATTTATTAACTACTCTGACACTGAAAAAATTCTTTCTAACGTCTCTGTGGCTCATCTGGGTACTAAGTTGTGTGTGTGTGTGTGAAAAATTGTAGTTTGACAGTTGAGAGGCGGGCCGAAAGAGCCAGAGCTCAACCCCTGTAAGCACAACTAGGTGAGTACTAGAGACCACAAGCGGCCGGACTCAAGCGACCGCCCGAGGGCTCATCAGCCGACCTGTCAGCTCAACCATCACTCGCAAGCACAGTTTCCGCCTTATCTCAGAGTGGAGGAGCTGGTCATCCCTCTTAGACGCCCTAGTTCAAATGGGGATCTGAGGGCAAGACAGTGTTATCCGCATGAGTCTGTGATTACGTCCAAACTACTAATGTGGGGGGAGGGGGTGGAGGGGGGTAGGGATGGACGGATTTGTTGAGGGTTTGCTGGTGGGATATATATATATACATATATATATATATATGTATATATATATATATATATATATATATATATATATATATATATATATGTATATATATATATCCCACCAGCAGACCCTCAACAAATCCCTCCATCCCCACCCCCCCTTCACCCCCTCCCCCCACATTAGTAGTTTGGACGTTGTCCAAATAATACATATAATATTATTGTTAATAATATATATATATTATTAAATATGACCGAAAAAGTAAGATTAATAATTCTAACACGAATTTTCTCGATCTTTCTTATGTTTCTTTTCACCGTTGATGGTAATTGAAAAATAAATTTTCCAAAATTCATTTTTATTTCTAGTCTGACGCGACACTTGAACGCGTTTCGTAATAACTTATTACATTTTCAAAGACTTTTAGTTTACACACACACAACTATTACCTGCAAACACTAAACAGAGTTCTTACTTATGCTATGATTTAAACAGCTTTCATTTTTCATTTTATACCCGCATTTTGGGTGAGGTGATATGTTACAACAGTTTTGGATGAGGTGAACAAAACTTTCAACACAGGACAGAACACGAAACAATGGGTATTGAAGGTAAGAATGGAAGTAATTGCAGAGGGCCTATTGGCCCATATTTCTTGATGCTTCTATATTGGTGCGGAGTCTTGAAGTGGGAAGAATATAGTTGTGCATTAATTGGCTGTTGATTGCTGGTGTTGACTTCTTGATGTGTAGTGCCTCGCAGATGTCAAGCCGCCTGCTATCGCTGTATCTGTCGATGATTTCTGTGTTGTTTGCTAAGATTTCTCTGGTGATGGTTTGGTTGTGGGAAGAGATTATATGTTCCTTAATGGAGCCCTGTTGCTTATGCATCGTTAATCGCCTGGAAAGAGATGTTGTTGTCTTGCCTATATACTGTTTTTTTTTTAGGCTTACAGTCCCCAAGAGGGCATTTGAAGGCATAGACGACGTTGGTCTCTTTTAAAGCGTTCTGCTTTGTGTCTGGAGAGTTTCTCTTGAGTAGGCTGGCCGTTTTTCTGGTTTTATAGTAAATCGTCAGTTGTATCTTCTGATTTTTGTCTGTAGGGATAACGTTTCTATTAACAATATCTTTCAGGACCCTTTCCTCCGTTTTATGAGCTGTGGAAAAGAAGTTCCTGTAAAATAGTCTAATAGGGGGTATAGGTGTTGTGTTAGTTGTCTCTTCAGAGGAGACCTCTGAAGAGACAACTAACACAACACCTATACCCCCTATTAGACTATTTTACAGGAACTTGATATCCGTGTAACTATCAAATACATAATAAAGCACAAAAAATAAAAAAGGAAGGGGGTGGTAGGAGAAAAGCACACAGAAACTGTATTGGAGGGGATCTAAACATTCCCTCTAATGCGTTATGTGTGGTTTCCTCCGAGGCTATGGGTCCCCCTTCTTCGAGCTAGAGGTGGTACTCCCTTCCCTTTTGTATATATATATATATATATATATATATATATATATATTAGTATATTTTGGTAGCAGTCTTTCCTGTAGACATATATTATTAAATATGACCGAAAAAGTAAGATTAATAATTCTAACACGAATTTTCTCTATCTTTCTTATGTTTCTTTTCACTGTTGATGGTAATTCAAAGATCAATTCTCCAAAATTCATTTTTATTTCTAGTCTGACGCGACACTTGAGCGCGTTTCGTAAAACTTATTTCATTTTCAAAGACTTTAGTTTACAAACACACAACTGAAACTGAATAGAGCTTACACATCTTCAAGGTTTATATCTACATTTGGGTGAGGTGGATGAGGTGAAAAACGAACTTTCAACAATGGGTATTCAATGGGTATTAAATTCCAACACAAGACAGAACACGAAACAATGGGTATTGAATGGGTATTAAATTCAAACACAAGACAGAACACGAAACAATGTATATTGAATGGAAGTAATTGTAGAAAGCCTATTGGTCCATATTTCTTGATGCTTCTATATTGGAGCGGAGTCTTGAAGTGGGTAGAATATAGTTGTGCATTAATTAGCTGTTGATTGCTGGTGTTGACTTCTTGATGTGTAGTGCCTCGCAGACATCAAGCCGCCTGCTATCGCTGTATCTATCGATGATTTCTGTGTTGTTTGCTAAGATTTCTCAATTTCTAGTCTGATAGTCATCTAGGGTTGATACAAAAATAATAATACAAAAAGGTGCTTAAAGGTTATGGATCTCGTGAAAAACACGACAATGGGAAACATTGATGAATGTCACAGACGGGTTCGATCATTGTTGCAAGTCAAACACTTCTTCGAATTCCTCTGAAGTTGGACTAGTGCCCAAGACGCAACAGGCATTTCCCCTCTGAATCGCAACACTGAGGCGCTGGAACAAGAAACTGTTTGCTCTCTGGTCTTTTGTAGCGCTGGTCAATTTGTCCCCCAATTCCTTCAGGAACTTCAATGCACATTTTCCCCACGAACCGAGGGTCTCCGAGCCGATCGGAACAAAGCTGTAGCAGTGTGCTAGACCTCTGTATTTAATAATTTTCTGCGATTCCCTGAAAGAAGCAGCACCACCGCTTTCATGTGTGCTGTAGTGGAGGTAGGAACTGGCCAGTGTGGCAGCGCACGTGTAGTCCCACACTACTTGCTTACCATCTTTCCAAGGTAGCAAGGTGACCCCATCTGGGTTCTTCTGAGGGTCATTAGGTCTGGATAAGTGTGGTTCTCTTTGTGCCGGGCAGCGGGCTGTGGCGAGGCTCCTCTTGATGATGTCGTTAACTTCTTCATGTCTTGCAATTTTACCCTGTGATTTACGACATACCAGACCATGACGACCATATTGGTCTGCCATCGCAGTTCCGCAGATGCACCTATGTTCGGTGAGGATGGGGGCGGCAAGGCGAAGAGCAACTCCAATGCGGAGAGCGTCATGACTGAGGCGAGTTCCCAGGGCTGCATTGGGCACAGCAAATAAAAAATCCCCTATATATACATATATATATATATATATATATATATATATATATATATATATATATATATATATATATATAAATATATATATATATATATATATATATATATATATATATATATATATATATATATATGTCGTACCTAGTAGCCAGAACGCACTTCTCAGCCTACTATACAAGGCCCGATTTGCCTAATAAGCCAAGTTTTCCTGAATTAATATATTTTCTCTAATTTTTTTCTTGTGAAATGATAAAGCTACCCATTTCATTATGTATGAGGTTAATTTTTTTTATTGGAGTTAAAATTAACATAGATATATGACCGAACCTAACCAACCCTACCTAACCTAACCTAACCTATCTTTATAGGTTAGGTTACATTAGGTAGCCAAAAATGTTAGGTTAGGTAGTCGAAAAAGCATTAGTTCATGAAAACTTGGCTTATTAGGCAAATCGGGCCTTGCATAGTAGGCTGAGAAGTGCGTTCTGGCTACTAGGTACGACATATATATATATATATATATATATATATATATATATATATATATATATATATATATATATATATATATATATATATATATATATATATATATATATGGATCAATGGTATTAGTAGGGTCACTGGATGCTGTGTCAGTATTGGCTTGGCTCTGGGTCTTGAAGCGGGTAGAATGTGATTATGTGTTAGCTGGATGTTGAGTGTTGGTCCAGTCTCCTGCTGTCCTTGTTACCCCAAGTGGGCATGTGAAGGCATGCCCACTTGGGGGACACAAGTGGGCATGCACAAACCACTGTATACCAGTTGTTTAACAGTTGAAATTCAGGCCCAAAAAGTCAAAGCTAAGCCCCCGCAAGCACAACTAGGTGAGAATACACACACACACACACACACACACACACACACACACACACACACACACACACACAAGGGGCCGGTGGCTGACAGGACAGCACGCGTGATCCTGTGGTCCTGGGTTCGATTCCCGGCGCTGGCGAGAAACAATGGGCAGAGTTTCTTTCACCCTGATGCACTTGTTACCTAGCAGTAAATAGGTACCTGGGAGTTAGTCAGCTGCCACGGGCTGCTTCCTGGTGTGTGTGTGTGTGGTGCGTGGGAAAAAAGGTAACAGTTGAAACAATCAACTGTTACTAACTATGAAAGTTAGTAACAGTTGATTGACAGTTGAGAGGTGGGTCGAAAGAGCAGAGCTCAACCCCCGCAAGCACAACTAGGTGAATACATTCTATGACAAGGCAACAAAAATCAGGCAAGAAAGAGATGGCTGGGCAGACTGCATATTTTTTATATGCAGTCTTCTCCAATCTAATTTGTGTGGGTGTTTGCGTGGGTGTGTGTGTGTGTGTGCTTGTGTGTGTGTGCTTGTGTGTGTGTTCACCTAGTTGAACACTGTGAGTGTTTCTAGGGGGGATGCGTATGCACACACACACACAGTGTGTGTGTGTGTACTCACCTAATTGTATTAACCTAATTGTGCTTGCGGGGGTTGATCTGTGGCTCTTTGGTCCCGCCTCTCAACCGTCAATCAACTGATGTACAAATTTCTGAGCCTACTGGGCTCTCATATCTACATTTGAAACTGTGTATGGAGTCAGACTCCACCACATCACTTCCTAGTGCATTCCATTTACTAACTACTCTGACACTGAAAAAGTTCTTTCTAATGTCTCTGTGGCTCATTTGGGTACTCAACTTCCACCTGTGTCCCCTTGAGAGTGTACCACCCGTGTTAAATAATCCATCCTTCTCTACCCTGTTAATTCCCCTAAAAGTTTTGTATGTGGTGATCATGTCTCCCCTAGCTCTTCTGTCTTCCAGCGACGTGAGGTGCAGTTCATGCAACCTGTCCCTATAACTCATGTCTCTTAGTTCTGGGACTAGCCTAGTGGCATACCTCTGAACGTTTTCCAGCTTCGTCTTGTGCTTGACTAGATACGGGCTCCATTCTGGGGCCGCATACTCCAGGATTGGTCTTACATATGTGGTATACAAGGTTCTGAATGATTCCTTACACAGGGTTCTGAAAGCAGTTTTGATGTTAGCGAGCCTCGCATAGGCCGCTGATGTTATTCTTTTGATGTGGGCTTTGGGAGACAGGTTTTGCGTGATATCAGTGGAAAGAAACATGGCAGGGAGAAGACGTAACACAGAGGGAGGAGGAGGACAAGATGTCTCGCTTGAGGATGCACTCTTTCAAATGTTGAGAGAGATCAGGGTGGAACTACAGGTAATGGGGGAAAATGTAGCCAACCTGCAGGATGAACTGAATGAAGCACGGGAGGAGATTAAAAGCCTGAAAGAGAATCCCCAATATCAGCCACGAACCAGCCATCAGGAAGATGGTTCTGTATCTGAAGAAGGGATTTATACAATACAACCCTCATTTGCAGACATACTTAGAAGGGCCCCAGAAGTTGTCTCTGCAGTACAGGAAATTGCCATGAAAGTTGCTACTTCTCAGGAAGCAGCGCGATGCACTAATCGACTGATAGAGAGGAAAAGAGCAGTAGTCGAAGTAGGTGTTAGGGAGCAAATAGGGACCACTCCAAGGAAGAGGAAAGATATGGACAAAGCCACAGTCAAAGAGATCCTTGAAGGGGTATAGAGGGAGGGGGAAGAACTGAATATAGAAAAGTTTTTCAGGCTTGGCCGGTACAACAAGGACAAAGGTCGATTGATAAAAGTAGTTTTCAAAAGCAAGGACACAAAAGAGGAAATTTTAGCAAAGAAGAGCAGCCTACTCAATGTACTGAAGTTCAAAAAGGTATTCCTGCAAAGGGATATGACCAGGGAGGAGGGACAGAGGGCAGCAGCAGCAAGGAGTGAGAAAGGAATCAAGGAACCACAACTCAGAACCCTACGATCCCAGAAGGGAGTGGGGAACCCTCCACAGGCAATTCAACAGCCCCAGTGGAAGGAGGATCACACCCATCTCCCACCCAATAGAAGCCTTACCTGCCCCAGCCCCTACACTCTTCCACCACCCTACGCCCTCCCTTCTCCCCCACCCCCTATTCCCTCCCTCTTTCCCCACCCCCCTTAAGCCCTCCCTTCTTCCCCTAAGCCCTCCTTTCTCCCCCACACCCCCAAGTCCTCCCTCCCCCCCTAACTCCCTCTTCTCCCCATCCCTCCCCAAGCCCTCCCTTCTCCCCCACCCCTCCAAGCCCCCACTTTGCCCCTACCCTCTCCAAACCATATCCTCCCAGCCACCCCCCCCCCCCACAACCTAGATCCCCCTCAATCTCAGCTCCCCTCACAACCCAGGGGCCCCCCTTCCCCCTCCCCATCCCAGACCCTCCATGTTTACCTACTCCAGTGGAATCAACAGAAACTGTGGATGAACAGTAAAGAGTCAGCTTCAAGGTGATGTACATGAACATAGATAGGATTACAAGCAAGGCAAGTGAACTAATGTGGAAAGAAAGGGAAAGAACACAAGAAGGAAACCCAGATGTAATTGTAATCACGGAAACAAAACTCTCAGGAATCATAACAAATGCGGTGTTCCCCCAGGATTATACTGTATTAAGGAAAGAGAGGGAGGGTAGGGGAGGAGGCAAAGTAGCCCTACTCATGAGAAAGGAATGGAGTTTCAAGGAGATGGTTATCCCAGGCTGTGAAGGGTTTAGAGACTACATAACAGGCATCATGACGATGGGAGGACCTAGAGTAGTAGTTGCAGTGATATATAACCCTCCACCAAATGACAGAAGACCCAGGCAAAAGTATGACAGAAACAACATGGCAGTTAATAACATAATTGAGAGGGCAGCCTCTGCTGCCTGTAGAAATCGATCCCATCTGCTCATCATGGCGGGGGGGGGGGGGGGGGGACTTCAATCAGGGAAGGATAGACTGGGAGAACTAGGAACCGCATGGAGAGGATACATGGGGAGCCAAACTAGTGGAGGTGGTGACAAGAAACTTTCTAAGCCAACATGTCAGGGAACCCACTAGGATGAGGGGAAATGATGAACCAGCAAGCCTCGACCTAGTCTTCACTCTGAATGACTCCAACATAAGGGAAATTGACATCGAGGCCCCAGTAGGAATGAGCGATCACAGTGTACTGACGTTTGAGTATCTGGTTGAAGAAGGGCTAAAGTACTCGAGAAAGGGAACTGAAAACAAAAGTCTAGCATTCCGTAAGGGAAATTACAAGGAGACATGTAAATTCCTAACGGATATAACATGGGAATCAGAGCTAAGGGGAAAGATGGCCCAAGACATGATGGAATACATTACGCAGAAGTGCAAGGACACAGCAGAATAGTTTATCCCGCCCCAAAAGGTAAAAAATTAAATGCAGATGAGAAACCCACGGTTTAATCAGAGATGTAAGCTAGCTAAGCAACAAAGTAATAAAGCATGGAGAAACTATAGAAACAACAGGACACTTGAAAGCAGAGCACCGGGACTATTTGTCTTTCCTGAGGCTAGGCGCCAAGTTCATCGTCCCCCCCCCCCCTTTCGCTGGCGTCTCTTATGCTCGCGTGGTGCACTCTTCCTCTCCTTGTCCTTCCCACGTTCCTCAGTCTCGCAACCGTTTCCAAGCCTTAGACCCGGACACGCCCACTGCCTCCTTCCCTGTTTCCTTCTGTTCTGTCCCGGAGGGTCCCCCTCCTGGTTCTCTGTCTAGGGTTCCCCTTCTTTCTATCCAGTCTGTCATGTCTCTTCTTCAGTGGAACATCCGTGGATATTACGCCAATTTCCTTGACCTCCAACTTCTAAATTCACAGTTTTCGTCCCTTTGTGTCTGTCTCCAGGAGCCGATGCTTAGTGCTCGTTCTAGTCGCTTCTGTGGCTATTCTTTTCTACCCCCCCCCCCAAGCTGTTGCTGGGTCCCATAACTCTTCTGCTCTCTTGATTCGCTCTAATGTTCAATTCGTCCCCTTACATATTTCATCGCCTCTCCACTATTCTGCTGCCCGTGTCTTTGTGCGTAAATGGTACACAGTTTGTTCCATTTATCTCCCCCCCACTTTCTCTTCCCGATCATAAACACCTCCTGGACTCTTTGCCGGAGCCTGTGCTCCTGCTGGGTGATTTCAATTGTCGACATACCCTTTGGGGTGATGTGCTGATAAACACCCAGAGTCACCTCCTTGAACCTTTCATCCTCTTTTCTTCCCTGTCTCTTCTGAATTCTGGTGAGCCCACTCATTTGGACTCTCGGACTCGTTCCCTTTCCTGTCTCGATCTTTCTCTGTGCTCATCATCCCTTTACATCGATTTCAAGTGGCAGGTCCTTGATGACCTCCATGGCAGTGACCATTTTCCTATCCTTGTTTCCTTTTTCTTTTTTCACCCTCCTCTCTCCTTCCCTAGGTGGTGGTTTGCCGAGGCTGACTGGCGCCTCTTTACTCTCCGTGCTACTATTTCCGACCTCTCCATTCTGCCTCTCCCTCGTGCCCTCCTTCTTTTTCATGACACTGTCTTCGACACTGCCCTCTGCTCTATTCCTCGCTCTTCCTCTCAGGGGAACGCGGAAGTGCGTTCCCTGGTGGAATGTGGACTGTGCTCAGCCTGTCTACTATAAGCGTGCAGCCTGGAAGAGGCACTGCCACCGGCAGTCGGTTGAGTCTTTTCTTTTGTTTTGGAAGGCAAGTGCGGTGGCCCGTAGGACCATCCGTGCAGCTAAACATGCGTGCTGGATGTCTTATGTCTCCACCGTTATGTCCGAAACCCCTCTGCCACTGGTCTGGAAGCATATATGCAAGACAGCGGGTAAGTTCGTTTCCGATGTCTCGGTGGTCCTTCACCTCCATGGAGCTCTTGTGGCAGACCCGTTGCAGGTCACGACTAAACTGGGTAATTCCCACTTTTCATATGTTCTGGTTCTCATCTTCCCTAATCCTTCCTTCTTCGTAAGCCTATTCTTGAATCTCGTCCTTTAGATTTCTGTATCCATCTTCGCCTTCCCTATAACGATCCTTTCTCTGTCTCTGAGCTTCAGTTTGCCCTGGCCCTCTGCGGTTCTAGGGCGGCGGGCTCTGATGGCATTCATTATGAGATGCTTTGCCATCTCCCTCCGTGCACGTCTCAGTATTTACTGAGTCTGTACAATCGGGTCTGGGAGTCGTCGTCAGTCCCTGAGGACTGGCTCGATGCTGTTGTCCTCCCTGTTCGAAAACCAGGGTCTCTTGGGTTATCCCCCAAGAACTTCCGCCCTATTGCCCTCACGAGTTGTGTCTGCAAGCTCTTTGAACGTATGGTTAACGTTCGTTTGATGTGGTTCGTAGAGCACTATCACCACCTCTCCCCTTCTCAATTTGGTTTTCACAAGTGCCGCAGCACAACGGATGTCCAGGTGAACTTGGAGGTCAATATTCGTACTGCTTTTGCTGAGAAGACCTCCGTTGTTGCCGTTCTTTTTTACCTGGAAATGGCTAATGACACTACCTGGCGGTATCATATTCTGTCCCAAATTCATTCTTTTGGCCTTCGTGGTAATCTCCCTCTCTTCCTCCAAAGCTTCCTCTCTCGTCGTTCCTTTCGTGTGAGGCTTAGTACCACTCTCTCTGCCCCTTTTAGGTAGTATGAGGGTGTACCCCAAGGTAGTGTTCTAAGCGCTACTCTTTTTCTAGTTGCCATCAACAGTCTTCTTTCCTCTCTTCCTTCTGGCGTCTTCTCCGCTCTCTTTGTTGACGATCTTACCCTTTGCTGTCAGGGGTGATAATTCCCCTCTCCTTCAACGGCGGCTTCAACTTGCGATTAATGCCGTGTCGTCTTGGGCCACCGATCATAGCTTCAAGTTCTCTGCGTCTAAGACTAGTGCTATGACTTTTACTCGGAAGCATGTCGTTCTTTGTCCCCCCTCTTTGTCTCTTTATGGTCATCCCCTTGTGTACAGGGATTCCGGTAAGCTTTTGGGGTTAATTTTTGACACTCGTTTGTCTTGGTCGCCCCATATCTCTTGCCTCCAAGTTGAATGCTCTAAGACCCTTAACCTACTTAAGGTTTTGTCCCGTACTTCTTGGGGAGCAGATAGGCGCACGCTCCTCTATTTGCACTCCTCTCTCATCCTGTCTAAACTCGATTATGGTTGCACTGCATACTCTTCTGCTTCTCCTTCTACTCTTCGCCATCTTGATGCTTTGCATCAAGCATCAAGACGTCTCTGGGTTGTGTCTCAGCTCTGAGTGTCTTTTGTTCGACTCCCGCCCTCAGCTTGTATGTTGACACTGGCTTCCTCTCTCTCCAGGACCGCCGTGATCGCTACTGTCTTCACTATCTTTCTCGGTCCTTACAGTCCTTATTCTCGCCTCTGTCGTGCTTTAACTTTTACACCTCCTGTGTCTCCTGTTCCTCTTCACCACCTCCCTCTTTCTGTCCGATTATCTTGCTTACAGGATTCTCTTTCCGTTCGAATTTCTAATGTTTGTCCTTGTATTGTTCCTTCCTTGCCCCCATGGAGAGTCCCCCTTCCAAAGTTTTGAACATCCTTGACCAGCATTACTAAAGCTTTTACCCCTCCTATGGTTCTGAAACGCCTTTTCCTTGAGCCCTTTCCTTCGCACTCCCACTCCGTTTCCATCTTCACTGATGGGTCTAAGTCTGCAAACGGTGTGAGCTACTCTGTTGTTTTTCCTGACCGCACTTATATGTGTCGCTTTCCTCCGGAGGCTAGCGTCTTCACAGCAGAACTTTTTGTTATTCTCTATGCTCTCCGTCTCCTGCTTTCTCACTGTCAATCCTCCTTTGAGGTTGTAGTTGACTCTCGTAATGCCCTCAAGGTTCTAGGGTCCTTTAATCCTGTTCATCCGGTGGTCATCGAGATTCAACATTGGCTGTTTCTTATTTCTAGTACATTTAAATCAGTAGAATTTTGCTGGGTTCCCAGCCATATTGGTGTTTCTTTAAATGAGCATGCGGATGCTACCGCTAGAGAAGCTATCCATTCTTGTCCCATCTCCCGTAAAGGTATTCCTTATTCCGACTTTTATCCTGTTATTCATTCCTCCATCCTTGCCCGTTGGCAGGGTTGTTGGTCTTCTGTTGTTGGTAACAAGCTGCATATTCTCAAACATAGTGTGTCCCCGTAGCCTTCCTCCTGCCACCGTAACCGGCAGTGGGGAACTGCTCTAGCAAGGTTGTGGATTGGCCATACTCGCTTAACTCAGTCACTTAATGGAGCGGCGCCCTGCTCCTTTTTGTCCAAATTGCGTTGTCCCTCTTACAGTTGTGCATATCCTTGTTGAATGTCCTGACTTCCAGGACGTGCGGGTGTCTTGCTTTCTGACCGTCCCTCGCAGTCACTTGTCCCTTGATAGAATTCTTGGTGAATCGGATACTTTTGGTATCGTTTGCCTAATGCATTTCTGTTCTCGTATTGGCATTCTTGGTGATATTTAGCACCCTCTGATTATTTCGCACTTTGATGGTGCTACATAACCTTCCGGGTTTGGTGCCTTCTTTTGTTAAATACTTACGTACTTGAGAGCAGAGAAGGTTACCAGAGAGCCAGGAATGAATACGTCAGGGTGAGAAGAGAGGCAGAAGGGCAATATGAAAACGACATAGCAAGCAAGGCTAAGACCCATCCCAAATTGCTGCACAGCTACATCAGGAGAACGACAACAGTGAAGGAACAGGTAATGAAACTGAGGATAGAGGCAGACAGATTCACTACAAACGACAAGGAAGTTTGCGAGGAACTCAATATGAAATTCCAGGAAGTCTTCACATTAGAGCAAGGAGAAGTCCAGAGATAAGAGAAGGAATAATTAACCAGGCACCACTAGAGGAATTTGAGATTACCAGTAGAGATGTAAGGAAGCTTTTGCTAGAGTTGGATGTGACAAAGGCTATAGGCCCGGATGGAATATCGCCATGGATACTAAAGGAGCAGAAGCACTGTGCCTGCCACTATCCATGGTGTATAACAAATCACTAGTAACAGGTGAACTGCCAGAAATTTGGAAGGTGGCAAACGTAGTCCCAATATACAAGAAAGGGGATAGACAGGAGGTACTGAACTACAGGCCAGTGTCCCTAACTTTCATACCATGCAAGCTGATGGAGAAAATTGTGCGAAAAAAGCTAGTCGAACATCTGGAGCGAAGAAACTTTGTGTCACAACACCAACATGGTTTCAGGGATGGCAAGTCATGCCTCACAGGATTAATTGAATTCTACGACCAGGCAACAAGAAAGAGAGGGTTGGGCAGACTACATGTTTTTGGATTGCCAGAAAGCCTTTGACACAGTGCCACACCAGAGACTAGTGCGAAAGCTGGAGATGCAGGCAGGAGTGAAAGGGAAGGATTTCCATTGGATAAGGGAGTACCTAAGTTACAGAAGACAGCGAGTCACTGTGAAGGGTGAGGTCTCAGAATGGCGAGACGTCACCAGTGGTTCAGGGTCCCACAGGGATTCAGTCCTTGGACCCATACTGTTTCTTAAATATGTAAATGATCTTCCAGGTGGTATAGAATCATTCCTCTCATTGTTTGCTGATGATGCAAAGATTATGAGGAGGATTAAGACGGAGGAAGATAGCATGAGGCTACAAGATAACCTAGACAGACTGCATGAATGGTCCAACAAATGGCTACTAAAATTCATCCCGAGTAAATGTAAGGTAATGAAACTAGGCAGTAGAAACAGGAGGCCAGACAAAGGATACAGAATGGGAGATGAAGTCCTTCATGAAACGGACAGAGAGAAGGATCTAGGAGTTATATCACACCAACCCTATCTCCTGAAGCCCACATCAAATGAATAACATCTGCGGCATATGCGAGGCTGGCTAACATCAGAACTGCCTTCAGGAACCTGCATAAGGAATCATTCAGAACCTTCTATACCGCATATGTAAGACCAATCCCCATCATGGTATGCAGCCCCAGCATGGAGCCCGTATTTTGTCAAGCACAAGGCGAAGCTTGAAAAAGTTCAGAGATAACTGAACCGGATGGAATATCGCCACTAGGCTAGTGGCGATATTCCATCGAACCGGGAGATATGCCACTAGGCTAGTCTCAGAACTAAGAGGCATGAGTTACAAAGAAAAACTGTGAAAAATGCACCTCACGACACTAGAAGACAGAGGAGTAAGGGAAGATATGAAGACTACCTACAAAATTCTCAGGAATTGACAGGGTAGATAAAGATAAACTGTTTAACACTAATGGTACGTGAACAAGGGGACACAGGTGGAAAGTGAGTGCCCAAATGAGCCACAGGGACTTTAGAAAGAACTTTTTCAGTGTCAGAGTAGTTAACAGATGGAATGCATTAGGCTGTGATGTGGTGGAGGCTGACTCCATACACAGTTTCATATGTAGATATGATAAAGCCCAGTAGGCTCAGGAATCTGTGCATCAGTTGATTGACAGTTGAGAGGCAGGATCAAAGAGCCAGAGCTCAACCCCCGTAAGCACAATTAGGTGAGCACAATTAGGTGAGTATACACACACACACACACACAGGCTAGGGGCCTCGTAGCCTGGTGGATAGCGCGCAGGACTCGTAATTCTTTGGTGTGGGTTCGATTCCCGCACGAGGCAGAAACAAATGGGCAAAGTTTCTTTCACCCTGAATGCGCCTGTTACCTAGCAGTAAATAGGTACCTGGGAGTTAGTCAGCTGTCACCGGCTGCTTCCTGGGGGGGGGGTATCTGGAACCTATTTACCCTCAGTGCTGCTCTCTCTGACCTCTCCCTTCTGCCTCTCCTCCTTTTTCATGACACCATCTTCGACGCTGCCATCCACTCTGTTCCTCGCTCTTCCTCTCAGGGACCACGGAAGTGCGTTCCCTGGTGGAATGCAGACTGCTCGGGCTGTCCGCTGTAAGGGTGCAGCCTAGAAGAGACACTGCCGCCGGCAGATGGCTGATTCTTTTCTTTTGTTTCAGAAAGTGAGTGCGGGTGCCCGTAGGGCCATCTGTACGGCTAAACTTGAATGTTGGATGTCTTATGTCTCCACTATTACGTGCGAAACTCCTCTGCCCCAGATGTGGAAGCGTATCCGCAAGATAGTGGGTAAATTCGTTCCCGATGTCTAGCCGGTCCTTCACATCCATGGTACTCTTGTGATGGACCCGTTGCAGGTCGCTACCGAACTGGGTTCCCACTTTTCTTCTGTTAGCTCTGGTTCTCATCTTCCTCGATCTTTCCTTCTTCGTAAACCTGTCCTTGAATCTTGTCCTTTAGATTTCTGCACTCATCTCCAACTTCCCTATAACGATCCCTTCTCTCTCTCTCTCTGAACTTCGGTCTGCCCAGGCCCTCTGCGGTTCTCAGGCAGCAGGCTATAATGACATTCATTATGAGATGCTTTGCCATCTCTCTCCGTGCACGTCTCAGTATTTACTGAGTCTGTATAATCGGATCTGGGAGTCGTCGTCAGTCCCTGAGGACTGGCTCGATGCCATTGTTCTCCCTGTTCGCAAACCAAAGTCTCTGGGGACTTCCCCTAAGGACTTTTGTCTTATTGCCCTCACAAGTTGTGTCTGCAAACTCCTTGAACGACATGGTTAACGACGTTTGATGTGGTTCTTAGAGAACTATCACCACCTCAGCCCTTCTCAATTTGGTTTTCACAAGTGCCGCAGCACAACGGATGTCCAGGTGAACTTGGAGGTCTATATTTGTACTGCTTTTGCTGTGAAGACCTCCGTTTTTGCCGTCTTTTTTGACCTGGAGAAGGTTTACGACACCACTTGGCGATATTATATTCTGTACAACTTCATTCTTTTGGCCTTCGTGGTAATCTCCCTCTCTTTCTCCAAAGCTTCCTCTCTCGTCGTTCCTTTCGGGTGAGGCTTGGTACCGCTCTCTCTGCCTCTTTTCAGCAGTACGAAGGTGTGCCCCAGGGTAGTGTTTTGAGCACTACTCCTATTCTGGTTGCCCTCAATGATCTTCTTTCCTCTCTTCCTTCTGATGTCTTCTCCGCTCTCTATGTCGACGATCTTACCCTTTGCTGTCAGGGGTGATGATTCGCCACTTCTTCAACGCCGGCTTCAACTTGCGATTGAGTCCGTGTCTTGGGCCTCTGATCATGGCTTCAGGTTCTCTACGTCTAAGACTTGTGCTATGACGTTTACTCTGAAGTGTGTCGTTCTTCGTTCTTCTTTGTCACTTAATGGTTACCCCCTTGTGAACAAGGATTCCACTAAGCTTTTGGGGTTAATTTTTGACGCTCGTTTGTCTTGGTCTCCCCATATCTCTTACCTCCAAGTTGAATGCTCTAAGACCCTTACCCTCCTTCAGGTGTTGTCCCATACTTCTTGGGGAGCGGATAGGCGCACTCTCCTTGCTTTACATTCCTCTCTCGTCCTGTCTAAACTCGATTATGGTTGCCCTGCTTACTCATCTGCTTCTCCTTCTACTCTTCTCCATCTTGATGCTTTGCACCATACTGGGTTGCGTCTCAGTTCTGGTGCCTTTCGTTCGACTCCCCTCTCCAGTTTGTATGTTGACACTGGCTTCCTATCTCTCCATGACCGCCATGATCGCTACTGTCTTTGCTATCATGCACGGTCCTTGCAACATCCTTCCTCTCGCCTCTGTCGCACTTTAACTTTTACCCCTCCTGTGGCTCCTGTTCCTCTTCACCACCTCCCTCCTTCTATCCAGTTATCTCGCTTACAGGATTCACTTTCGGTCCATATTTCTAATATTTCTCCTCGTGTTGTTCCTTCTTTGCCCCCGTGGAGAGTCCCCTTTCCTCAGTTTTGTACTTCCTTAACCAGCATTACTAAAGCTTTTACCCCTCCTACGGTTCTGAAAAGCCTTTTCCTTGAGCACTTTTCTTCACACTCTCGCTCCGTTTCCATCTTCACCGATGGGTCTAAGTCTGCCGACGGTGAAGGCTACTCTGTTGTTTTTCCTGACCACACTTACATGTGTCGCTTACCTCCGGAGACTAGCATCTTCACAGTGGAACTTTATGCTATTCTCTCTGCTCTTCGTCTCCTGCTTTCTCATTGTCAGTCTTCCTTTGTAGTTGTCGTTGACTCTCATAGTGTCCTCATGGCTCTCAGGTCCTTTAATCCGGTTCACCCAGTGGTTGTCGAGATACAGCATTGGTTGTTTCTTATTCACAGTAAATTTAAGTTGGTTGAACTTTCCTAGGTTCCCAGTGCCAGAGTTCACCCCCTTCCAACCTGTGGTTGGGGTCGTTCCACAGGTCTTAGCCCCTCAGTACTGGGCGCCACTGCTCGCCCTTGGGCTCCCCCAGTCAACTAATGGCTGGCCTTATACACCCCTAGCGAGTGGGGAGGTTCAAACTTCTTATAACTCACTTAAACCTGCCTGTCCTGACACTGGAACATTTTCTCTTGCTTTATCTGATCTGTCCTAAGGTCGCCAGCTGGGTGTCTATACTCGTGTCCCAGCAACACGTCAGTGGCCTCATTAATTATCTTGGCTAAGGATGCAATGTCACGCTGCAGTGCAAGGTGTCACTAATGGTCTCATAAATATATAATATATCTAGCCCTAGAGAATGGAGGCTCACTTAAACTCCTCAGTTTTAAAAGTTTACTGAAGAAAAACATATATACATATACAAATGGCATAAAGAAATGTCTATGTTGGAATCATCCGCTGGTGGCAGCATTTCTCCATGACATGTCTCTGGCAACACGGTCAGCTGACTGGATCCACTCCTCCAGCGCGGGCACACACCTCGCGCCTCTGGCAGCAAGATCAGCTGACGGCTCCTAGCTGTCAGAACGTCGTGATTTCCCACGCCTCTAGCAAGGCGATCAGCTGGATGTTTCAGAGTGCATTGGTGGCTCCTTGCACACCAACTACCCTTCCAGGATCACTAACATCACCATATTAATGCTCACCCACACCAACTCATGCCTAAATGAGTTTTTGGCCTCCTAGCCTAACGTCCTGTCACTTAGACAATAAAATGAGAAGAAATGTTCACAATATATAAAATACTCTAGCTCGCCTAGCTCAAAAGGGGTGAGGGAGGGACAAATATCTACCTTATTTCACTCCAACCACGAAGCTGACTCGTCCTCAGTTAAGGGATGTGAGGTTCCTGGTTCTGGCTTCTGGTCTCCTGATGAACAGTTCCCACACACAGGTTACTCCGTCGTACTCGTGATAACGCGTCCTCGCCGTGCTCACATTCAACAGGTACTGCCTTCCTCCTCCTATTCTTGGGGTACTGAAGACAGGTACCTCCGTTGTCGTCCTCACTCTCACTAGCACTGCCGACACCTCGCAGTCCAGCACAGCTTCCCCTCGCCTTAACTGCCAGTAGATTTGGGCCCGGCCCTAGCTTCTCGCTTGATGTGTAAGACGTGGTCCCCTAGTGGGCGTCCCAGACGTCACCAGCCCAACGTTCCCTCTGCTACAGATTCTTGATACGGCTCTTGGCTCTTCAATCCGGTCTGTCCTTGCCTCCAGGCACTCTATGGAAGTTGGATGGCTTCTCAGACTGTCTGCAGAATCGAAGCGGAGCTTAAATCTACTGGTAAGGGCTCTCTAGGTTCGGAGCTCGCTCGAGCGCGTCTTCCCTCTCTGACGGTTCGTACTGTCTTCCCACCCAGGCGCCAGCTGCCCCGGGCCCTCCGCCTCATGATGTCACACTGCCCGAGGGCTCTCGTCATTGGTCACTTCCAGCACGTGACCTCACCTGGCCAATCAGGTGCCGGGAAGCGTCAGGACGTCTTAGCGGGAAAACAGGATGGCTCGTCACCATCATGCGCTTCAAAAGGCGTAAGTCCCTTGCATTATCAAACTTAGCTGGCCATTTTACAGCCAGCTTAATCACTCTCCACTCCATGCTGTCACACATATGAAAATGTTCCCTGAACATTAGAGAACACTTAGGCTACGGAGATATGATTCTTCTAAGCTGGGAAGGAAGAAATATATGGGTGGGACACCGTCACACCAGCCATACTGGTGTGTCTTTAAATGAGCGTGCGGATGCTGCCGCTAGGGAAGCTGTCCGCTCTTGTCCCATCTCTCATAAAAGTATTCCTTATTCCGACTTTTACCCAGTTATTCAGTTCCTCCATCCTTGCCCGTTGGTAGGGCTGTTGGTCTTCTGCTGTTGGTAACAAAGCTGCGTACTCTTAAGCGTAGTGTGTCCCCGTGGCCTTCCTCCTACCACCATAACCGGTGGTGGGAAATGGCTCTGGCGAGGTTGTGTATGGGCCATGCTCGCTTAACTCACAGTCACTTATTGGAGCCGCGCCTTGCTCCTTATTGTCCAAATTGCATTGTTCCTCTTACAGTCGTAAGAGGAACAATGCAGCTTTCACAAGAGGAGATGTGTAAGAGGACAGCTTTCTGACTGTCCCTCGCGGTCACTTGTCCCTCGACAGAATTCTTGGTGAATCGGATACTTTTGATATCGTTTGCCTTATGCGTTTCTGTTCTCTTATTGGCATCCATGGTGATATTTAGCGCCCTCTGATTACTTCGCACATTTGGTGGTACTTCGTAGCCTTCCCGGTTTGGTGCCTTCTTTTGATAATTATTTACTTACTCCAAGAAGTGCCGGACCAACCGGGCTGTGGTGGGTATGTGGGCCTGCGGGCCGCTCCAAGCAACAGCCTGGTGGACCAAACTCTCACAAGTCAAGCCTGGCCTCGGGCCGGGCTTGGGGAGTAGAAGAACTCCCAGAACCCCATCAACCAGGTATCAAGCAGCAGGGCTCAGGGGGGCGGGGAGAGAGGGCTCAGGTGGGCGGGGAGAGAGGGCTCAGGTGGGCGGGGAGAGAGGGCTCAGGTGGATGGGGAGAGAGGGCTCAGGGGGGCGGGGAGAGAGGGCTCAGGGGGACGGGGAGGGGGCTCAGGTGGGCGGGGAGAGAGGGCTCAGGGGGGCGGGGAGAGAGGGCTCAGGGGGGCGGGGAGAGAGGGCTCAGGGGGGCGGGGAGAGAGGGCTCAGGTGGGCGGGGAGAGAGGGCTCAGGTGGGCGGGGAGAGAGGGCTCAGGTGGGCGGGGAGAGAGGGCTCAGGTGGGCGGGGAGAGAGGGCTCAGGGGGGGGGCGGGGAGAGAGGGCTCAGGTGGGCGGGGAGAGGGCTCAGGGGGGCGGGGAGAGAGGGCTCAGGTGGGCGGGGAGAGAGGGCTCAGGGGGGCGGGGAGAGAGGGCTCAGGTGGGCGGGGAGAGAGGGCTCAGGTGGGCGGGGAGAGAGGGCTCAGGTGGGCGGGGAGAGAGGGCTCAGGTGGGCGGGGAGAGAGGGCTCAGGTGGGCGGGGAGAGAGGGCTCAGGTGGGCGGGGAGAGAGGGGCTCAGGTGGGCGGGGAGAGAGGGCTCAGGTGGGCGGGGAGAGAGAGCTCAGGGGGGCGGGGAGAGAGGGCTCAGGTGGGCGGGGAGAGGGCTCAGGTGGGCGGGGAGAGAGGGCTCAGGTGGGCGGGGAGAGAGGGCTCAGGTGGGCGGGGAGAGAGGGCTCAGGTGGGCGGGGAGAGAGGGCTCAGGTGGGCGGGGAGAGAGGGCTCAGGTGGGCGGGGAGAGAGAGCTCAGGTGGGCGGGGAGAGAGAGCTCAGGGGGGCGGGGAGAGAGGGCTCAGGTGGGCGGGGAGAGAGGGCTCAGGTGGGCGGGGAGAGAGGGCTCAGGTGGGCGGGGAGAGAGAGCTCAGGGGGGCGGGGGAGAGAGGGTTCAGGTGGGCGGGGAGAGAGGGCTCAGGTGGGCGGGGAGAGAGGGCTCAGGTGGGCGGGGAGAGAGGGCTCAGGGGGGCGGGGAGAGAGGGCTCAGGTGGGCGGGGAGAGAGGGCTCAGGTGGGCGGGGAGAGAGGGCTCAGGTGGGCGGGGAGAGAGGGCTCAGGTGGGCGGGGAGAGAGGGCTTTGGGGGGGCGGGGAGAGAGGGCTCAGGGGGGCGGGGAGAGAGGGCTCAGGTGGGCGGGGAGAGAGGGCTTTGGGGGGCGGGGAGAGAGGGCTCAGGGGGGCGGGGAGAGAGGGCTCAGGTGGGCGGGGAGAGATGGCTGATCTGGTATAACAGGGCGACTCTAGTTTGTATGTAAACTCTTCTTATTATAAATGTATTACATTTATGAACGAAGTCTTTGATTTGATTTGGTTAGGTTAGGTCGAGTGGGTATGGCATAAGGGTGGGTTAAAGGTGGACTATGGTGAGGGTTAAAGGCGGAGTATGGTGAGGGATAAAGGTGGACTATGGTGAGGGATAAAGATGGACTATGGTGAGGGTTAAAGGTGGACTATGGTGAGGGATAAAGGTGGACTATGGTGACGGATAAAGGTGGACTATGGTGAGGGATAAAGATGGACTATGGTGAGGGATAAAGGTGGACTATGGTGAGGGATAAAGGTGGACTATGGTGAGGGATAAAGGTGGACTATGGTGAGGGTTAAAGGTGGACTATGGTGAGGGATAAAGGTGGACTATGGTGAGGGATAAAGATGGACTATGGTGAGGGATAAAGGCGGACTATGGTGAGGGATAAAGGCGGACTATGGTGAGGGATAAAGGTGGACTATGGTGAGGGATAAAGGCGGACTATGGTGAGGGATAAAGGCGGACTATGGTGAGGGATAAAGATGGACTATGGTGAGGGTTAAAGGTGGACTATGGTGAGGGATAAAGGCGGACTATGGTGAGGGTTAAAGGTGGACTATGGTGAGGGATAAAGGCGGACTATGGTGAGGGTTAAAGGTGGACTATGGTGAGGGATAAAGATGGACTATGGTGAGGGTTAAAGGCGGACTATGGTGAGGGATAAAGGCGGACTATGGTGAGGGTTAAAGGTGGACTATGGTGAGGGATAAAGGCGGACTATGGTGAGGGATAAAGATGGACTATGGTGAGGGTTAAAGGCGGACTATGGTGAGGGATAAAGGCGGACTATGGTGAGGGATAAAGATGGACTATGGTGAGGGTTAAAGGTGGACTATGGTGAGGGATAAAGGCGGACTATGGTGAGGGATAAAGGCGGACTATGGTGAGGGATAAAGATGGACTATGGTGAGGGTTAAAGATGGACTATGGTGAGGGATAAAGGCGGACTATGGTGAGGGTTAAAGGTGGACTATGGTGAGGGATAAAGATGGACTATGGTGAGGGTTAAAGGCGGACTATGGTGAGGGATAAAGGCGGACTATGGTGAGGGTTAAAGGTGGACTATGGTGAGGGATAAAGGCGGACTATGGTGAGGGTTAAAGGTGGACTATGGTGAGGGATAAAGATGGACTATGGTGAG
This sequence comes from Procambarus clarkii, assembly GCF_040958095.1. Taxonomy (NCBI): domain Eukaryota; kingdom Metazoa; phylum Arthropoda; class Malacostraca; order Decapoda; family Cambaridae; genus Procambarus; species Procambarus clarkii. Next base: position 16,584,431 of record NC_091192.1, on the reverse strand, counting down.
GGTTAAAGGCGGACTATGGTGAGGGATAAAGATGGACTATGGTGAGGGTTAAAGGCGGACTATGGTGAGGGATAAAGGCGGACTATGGTGAGGGTTAAAGGTGGACTATGGTGAGGGATAAAGATGGACTATGGTGAGGGTTAAAGGCGGACTATGGTGAGGGATAAAGGCGGACTATGGTGAGGGTTAAAGGTGGACTATGGTGAGGGATAAAGATGGACTATGGTGAGGGTTAAAGGCGGACTATGGTGAGGGATAAAGGCGGACTATGGTGAGGGATAAAGATGGACTATGGTGAGGGTTAAAGGTGGACTATGGTGAGGGATAAAGGCGGACTATGGTGAGGGATAAAGATGGACTATGGTGAGGGTTAAAGATGGACTATGGTGAGGGATAAAGGCGGACTATGGTGAGGGTTAAAGGTGGACTATGGTGAGGGATAAAGATGGACTATGGTGAGGGTTAAAGGCGGACTATGGTGAGGGATAAAGGCGGACTATGGTGAGGGTTAAAGGTGGACTATGGTGAGGGATAAAGGCGGACTATGGTGAGGGTTAAAGGTGGACTATGGTGAGGGATAAAGATGGACTATGGTGAGGGTTAAAGGCGGACTATGGTGAGGGATAAAGATGGACTATGGAGAGGGTTAAAGGCGGACTATGGTGAGGGATAAAGGCGGACTATGGTGAGGGTTAAAGGTGGACTATGGTGAGGGATAAAGATGGACTATGGTGAGGGTTAAAGGCGGACTATGGTGAGGGATAAAGGCGGACTATGGTGAGGGTTAAAGGTGGACTATGGTGAGGGATAAAGATGGACTATGGTGAGGGATAAAGGCGGACTATAGTGAGGGATAAAGGCGGACTCTGGTGAGGGATAAAGGCGGACTATGGTGAGGGATAAAGGCGGACTATGGTGAGGGATAAAGGCGGACTATGGTGAGGGATAAAGGCGGACTATGGTGAGGGATAAAGGTGGACTATGGTGAGGGATAAAGGTGGACTATGGTGAGGGATAAAGGTGGACTATGGTGAGGGATAAAGGTGGACTATGGTGAGGGATAAAGATGAACTATGGTGAGGGTTAAAGGCGGACTATGGTGAGGGATAAAGGCGGACTATGGTGAGGGATAAAGGCGGACTATGGTGAGGGATAAAGGCGGACTATGGTGGCGGGTCTGGCCAGGAGAGCCCCTGTATGCCTCAGCTGGGAAAGCACAAAGAGGATACTTCTACCATTTTGGCGTCAAAGCTTGACTGGTTGTTTGGGAGTGGGCGTGGAGGTTGAGGGTGTGGGCGGCGTTCACCAAGGGGATCATATTGACCAGGGACGTCACGCCCAATTTTTACCCCCACAACACGAAGAAGTCTGATCACCACTCCCCCTCTCTCTTCCTCTTCAATTTTAGTGCCATTTTCTCAGGCGTGAAGAATTGTCTTACACAAGGCTGCCGGCGGAGTTCACATCTTCTATATACACCAGCACTAGCCCATTGGCCACTCCAAGTTGGAGTATTATTGCATCACGCGAAACTTGAGGGAAGGGGGAGAAAGGAGGAGTGGTGAATGGGGAGAAAGGGGGAGTGGTGAGTGGGGAGAAAGGGGGAGTGGTGAGTGGGGGAGTGAGGGAGAGAGGGGGAGGGGAGTTTTGCACAAGGTTGGCGACATGTGGCAGCGAGGGAGGGGCCGGTCGGCCGAGGGTGCGGAGCCTCAGTTCAAAAGCGACCCCAAGTCAGTCTAGATGCGGACGCCGCGGTGTGAGGGTGTGCTCGCGCGCCTCCCTCTCCCTCCCTCGCGCTCTCGTCCCCTCCCACTCGCTCTCGTGCCATCTACTCGCGACCATCTTTTTCGCTAAGTCCCGAAAAGACTTTCTCGCCAACTTGATGAAAACTAGTGAGTCGATAAGGACGTGGTCTACGCTAGCAGTGCTCCGCCCCCACATATCTCCCTCCACCACATCATGTAGGCTCCACCTTCCCGTGTTGGGGTACCTTAACTTTATACATTATTTGCTTTGTGCACTATTCTGATGGCTGAAAAAAGTATATATATATATATATATTTATTATATATGTATATAATTTATATATATATATATATATATATATATATATATATATAGTGTTCATAGTATGCTTATAGTTCTGCAAGACATTATTTTCTTGTTTTTTTTTCACTGTTGAATTATAGTTAATGAATCTCTGCTTAAGAACGTTGCTTGGGTCCCAAATTTGATTATTTTTAACATGGCAAGTTGCAGTAACTTTAAAGTTAGTGTCTGTCTCCTTTTAACTTTGTCTTCCAGGGAGTTATTGATGGTTTGCGCACCATTTGCTATGTTATAACTAAAGTTATTTGAGTTAGTGGGACGATTATAGAATGCTGCCGTGTTGAATGTTCTTGGCCCTGGTTACTGTGACTTGTGTGTTGTTAGTGGAGAACTTTGATGGTTAGTGCCACGCCAAGTTGTGTGTGTGTGTGTGGTTATCCTGCTCTGTACTGGAGGAAGACCTCTTGCCACCCTGCTAGTGTATACCTGGTGGGCTCTCATGATCCAGCCAGGTGGTAGTGGTGGGTTGTGTGGGTGATGGTCGTGGGTTGTGGATGATGTTGGTGGGTTCTGGGTGATGGTGGTAGGCTGTGGGTAATGGTGGTGGGATCTGGGTGATGGTGGTGGGCTCTGGGTGATGGTGGTAGGCTGTGGGTAATGGTGGTGGGCTGTGGGTGATCGTGATGGGCTGTGGGTGATGGTGGTGGGCTCTGGGTGATGGTGGTGGGCTCTGGGTGATGGTGGTGGGCTCTGGGTGATGGTGGTGGGCTCTGGGTGTTGGTGGGTAGTTGGTGATGTTGGTGGATTGTAGGTGATGGTGGTGGGTACTGGGTGATGGTGGTCGACTGTGGGTAATGGTGATGGGCTGTGGGTGATAGTGGTGGGCTGTGGGTGATGGTGGTGGGCTCTGGGTGATGATGGTGGGCTCTGGGTGATGGTCGTGGGCTGTGGGTGGTGGTGGATAGTGGGTGATGTTGGTGGATTGTGTGTTATGGTGGTGGGTTGTGAGTGTTGGTGGGTTGTGGATGACGGTGGTGCGTTGTGGATGACGGTGGTGCGTTGTGGATGATGTTGGTGGATAGTGGGTGATGGTGGTGGATTGTGGGTGTTGGTGGTGGGTTGTGGGTGATGGTGGTGTGTTGTGGGTGATGGTGGTGGGTTGTGGATGATGTTGGTGGGTAGTGGGTGATGGTGGTGGATTGTGGGTGATGGTGGTGGGTTGTGGGTGATGGTGGTGGGTTGTGGGTGAAGGTGGTGGGTTGTGAATGGTGGTGGTGGTGGTGGGTTGATGTCTGCGGGAAGAGCACGCCCCGCTACGTTAGAGAGAGCCCAGGCTTCATGTCCACCCCATCCACATTGGTGCACTACCATAACTATCCCCCACACTTGTCAATACTGCCACCACCACCAGCACCACCACCACCACTAGCACCACCACTAGCACCACCACCAGCACCACCACCATCACCAGCACCATCACCACCACTACCACCACCTCCATCACTACCACCACCAGCCCACCCTCACACGCTCCACCACCACCATCCCACCCTCACACGCTCCACCACCACCACCAGCCCACCCTCGCACGCTCCACCACCACCAGCCCACCCTCACACGCTCCACCACCACCAGCCCACCCTCACACGCTCCACCACCATCACCAGCCCACCCTCACACGCTCCACCACCACCACCAGCCCACCCTCACACGCTCCACCACCACCACCAGCCCACCCTCACACGCTCCACCACCACCACCAGCCCACCCTCACACGCTCCACCACCACCAGCCCACCCTCACACGCTCCACCACCACCACCAGCCCACCCTCACACGCTCCACCACCACCACCACCAGCCCACCCTCACACGCTCCACCACCACCAGCCCACCCTCACACGCTCCACCACCAGCCCACCCTCACACGCTCCACCACCAGCCCACCCTCACACGCTCCACCACCACCAGCCCACCCTCACACGCTCCACCACCACCACCAGACCCCCCTCACACGCTCCACCACCACCACCGGCCCCCCCTCACACGCTCCACCACCACCACCAGCCCACCCTCACACGCTCCACCACCAGCCCACCCTCACACGCTCCACCACCACCAGCCCACCCTCACACGCTCCACCACCACCACCAGACCCCCCTCACACGCTCCACCACCACCACCGGCCCCCCCCTCACACGCTCCACCACCACCACCGGCCCCCCCTCACACGCTCCACCACCACCACCGGCCCCCCCTCACACGCTCCACCACCACCACCGGCCCCCCCTCACACGCTCCACCACCACCACCAGACCCCCCTCACACGCTCCACCACCACCACCGGCCCCCCCCTCACACGCTCCACCACCACCACCGGCCCCCCCTCACACGCTCCACCACCACCACCGGCCCCCCCTCACACGCTCCACCACCACCACCGGCCCCCCCCTCACACGCTCCACCACCACCACCGGCCCCCCCTCACACGCTCCACCACCACCAGCCCACCCTCACACGCTCCACCACCACCACCGGCCCCCCCCCCTCACACGCTCCACCACCACCACCGGCCCCCCCCTCACACGCTCCACCACCACCAGCCCACCCTCACACGCTCCACCACCACCAGCCCACCCTCACACGCTCCACCACCACCACCAGCCCACCCTCGCACGCTCCACCACCACCAGCCCACCCTCACACGCTCCACCACCACGCTCCACCACCACCAGCCCACCCTCACACGCTCCACCACCACCACCACCACCACCAGCCCACCCTCGCACGCTCCACCACCACCAGCCCACCCTCACACGCTCCACCACCACCAGTCCACCCTCACACGCTCCACCACCACCAGCCTACCACCACGCTCCCCACCACCAGCCCACCCTCACACGCTCCACCACCACCAGTCCACCCTCACACGCTCCACCACCACCAGTCCACCCTCACACGCTCCACCACCACCAGCCCACCCTCACACGCTCCACCACCACCAGTCCACCCTCACACGCTCCACCACCACCAGTCCACCCTCACACGCTCCACCACCACCAGCCCATCCTCACACGCTCCACCACCAGCCCATCCTCACACGCTCCACCACCAGCCTACCACCACGCTCCACCACCACCACCAGCCTACCACCAAGCTCCACCACCACCACCAGCCTACCACCAAGCTCCACCACCACCACCAGCCTACCACCAAGCTCCACCACCACCACCAGCCTACCACCAAGCTCCACCACCACCACCAGCCTACCACCACGCTCCACCACCACCACCAGCCTACCACCAAGCTCCACCACCACCACCAGCCTACCACCAAGCTCCACCACCACCAGCCTACTACCACACTCCACCACCACCACCAGCCTACCACCAAGCTCCACCACCACCACCAGCCTACCACCACGCTCCACCACCACCACCAGCCTACCACCAAGCTCCACCACCACCACCAGCCTACCACCAAGCTCCACCACCACCAGCCTACCACCACGCTCCACCACCACCACCAGCCTACCACCACGCTCCACCACCACCACCAGCCTACCACCACGCTCCACCACCACCACCAGCCTACCACCACGCTCCACCACGCTCCACCACCACCACCACGCTCCACCACCAGCCTGGAGCTCTCCACCACAGCCCGGGGTGAAACAATAAAGGCAAGTCATTGTGAAGCCAGGAGACGGGTGTGGGAAAGTGCCCAAGCCGCAGGGAAGTGTGTCTGTGTGTGTCTGGGTGCCTGCGGCTTGGCTTGACCTGCGGCAGGGCCTGCGGCAAGGTGAAGCCAACAGCCTACCCTTAGTACCGTCTCCCTCAACCTTCTACAGGAACAAGGTACGCCGTTTTGCTTTTGTTTTCCCCCCGGCATGCTTAGTCCGGCATGTGGGCTTGGGGAGTGTAGTGGTGTTCGTGCCCGGTGCTCGTGTCACCAGCCAACCTTGGTGTAAGTCGTGCCCCGAGGGCCAAGTCTATTGGGCAGCGGCTCTCATCCTGTGAGTGGACTTTAGGTCACTTGGTTGATGGCTCTTATATTTTTTAGTCCATTGGCTTTTGTTAGGAAGTATGTTATTTTCTCTGGTATTTAGTACAGTATATTGAATGTGCGTTAAAGTAGGATTGTTTTGCGGTATCTACAGTTTTAGCGCAAATGACTTCAGTCCGCGTTTTGGACACGAGTTAAGGACATTAGTGATCAGTTAAACATGGAACGGGACCCTGGAAACACACTTCTCAAACAGCGCAAAGTTAAGCAAAAAGAAATAAATGTAGAGATAGTAGCATCTATAGGAATGACTCATGCGGGTGGTGGGGGGCGGGTCGTGTGTGTGGTGGGGGGCGGGTCGTGTGTGTGGTGGGGGGCGGGTCGTGTGTGTGGTGGGGGGCGGGTCGTGTGGGTGGCGGGTCGTGCGTGTGGTGGGTGGCGGGTCGTGTGTGTGGTGGGGGGCGGGTCGTGTGTGTGGTGGGGGGCGGGTCGTGTGTGTGGTGGGGGGCGGGTCGTGTGTGTGGTGGGGGGCGGGTCGTGTGTGTGGTGGGGGGCGGGTCGTGTGTGTGGTGGAGGGCGGGTCGTGTGTGTGGTGGGGGGCGGGTCGTGCGTGTGGTGGGTGGCGGGTCGTGCGTGTGGTGGGTGGCGGGTCGTGCGTGTGGTGGGTGGCGGGTCGTGCGTGTGGTGGGTGGCGGGTCGTGCGTGTGGTGGGGAGCGGGTCGTGCGTGTGGTGGGTGGCGGGTCGTGCGTGTGGTGGGCAGCGGGTCGTGCGTGTGGTGGGCAGCGGGTCGTGCGTGTGGTGGGCAGCGGGTCGTGCGTGTGGTGGGCAGCGGGTCGTGCGTGTGGTGGGCAGCGGGTCGTGCGTGTGGTGGGCAGCGGGTCGTGCGTGTGGTGGGCAGCGGGTCGTGCGTGTGGTGGGCAGCGGGTCGTGCGTGTGGTGGGCAGCGGGTCGTGCGTGTGGTGGGCAGTGGGTCGTGCGTGTGGTGGGCAGCGGGTCGTGCGTGTGGTGGGCAGCGGGTCGTGCGTGTGGTGGGCAGCGGGTCGTGCGTGTGGTGGGTGGCGGGTCGTGCGTGTGGTGGGCAGTGGGTCGTGCGTGTGGTGGGGAGCGGGTCGTGCGTGTGGTGGGCAGCGGGTCGTGCGAGTTGTGGGGAGCGGGTCGTGCGAGTGGTGGGGAGCGGGTCGTGCGTGTGGTGGGCAGCGGGTCGTGCGTGTGGTGGGGAGGGGGTCGTGCGTGTGGTGGGCAGCGGGTCGTGCGTGTGGTGGGCGGCGGGTCGTGCGTGTGGTGGGGAGTGGGTCGTGCGTGTGGTTGGGAGCGGGTCGTGCGTGTGGTGGGCAGCGGGTCGTGCGTGTGGTGGGGAGCGGGTCGTGCGTGTGGTGGGCGGCGGGTCGTGCGTGTGGTGGGCAGTGGGTCGTGCGTGTGGTGGGCGGCGGGTCGTGCGTGTGGTGGGCAGTGGGTCGTGCGTGTGGTGGGGAGCGGGTCGTGCGTGTGGTGGGGAGCGGGTCGTGCGTGTGGTGGGGAGCGGGTCGTCCACAATAAGTGCAACTAACACACGCAGGCAAGTTGCAGGGTTTTTCATGGTGGTCGTTATTCAGTGATGGTGCTTACCTCCAGGTTTGGGAGAGGGGTATTGTTCCTTAAGTCTTTGTGTAGTGTAGTTACACTTAACTACACTACATTACCTAAGTGTAGTTACAGGATGAGAGCTACGCTCGTGGTGTCCCATCTTCCCAGCACTCTTTGTCATATAACGCTTTGAAACTACTGACGGTCTTGGCCTCCACCACCTCGCTTGTTTCAGCCGTCTACACCTGTGTTTGTCAAGGAGTGGTGGACAGCTGATATTTTTCGGCTTAATTCCTTAACATTAATCAGTGATTCTTTAACATTAATCAATAACCTCTTGTTCATCAAGTTGCCGGTCACAAGAATTCCTCTTTGTCAATATTGTCATTTCCTATTTCGATTTTGTATGTAGTGATCATATCACATGTTTTTTTCGATATATTTAACTCTAACCTCTCCTCGTAGCTTTTGTTGGCAATGTCAGAAGCCATTTAGTTACATGTCGTTGCACCTTCTCCAGTTTGTTGATGTGCTCCTTGAGAGATGGGCACCTTACAACCGCTGCGTATTTCAATTATGGTCTCACAAAGGTCGTGAACAATTTCACCATCCATGTATTTAATAGCGATTCTGAAGTTGAAAAGCTCAGCATAGACTCCTCGCATAATGTTCTTTGTGTGTTCTTCTGGTGATAGTTTACTGGCCAGAACTACCCCTAGAGCTTTGTCCGAGTTCTTTAATGTCTGATCTCATAATTTGTAAGTTGTCTGACCTATTTTTCTGCTATTACACATTCCATAACGTGGCATTTATTCCCATTAAATTCCAGCTGCCAAGTGCTGCTTTTTACACTTATTTTGTTCAGGTCAATTTGATAGGCAAGACTCGTTTATGTTCCCTAGTAGCTTAGTGTCATCAGCAAACATGTTCATATCATTCTGTTTCTTCTGGGAGATGGTTTATGTAGACGATGAACATTACAGGTGCAAGAACCGAACCCTGTGGTACTCCACTAGTAACATTTCTCCAGACTCGGATTCCATTGCCTCTGATTACCGCCTTCGTTTTGTCATGGAACTATCCATGTCAGAAGTCTGCCTGTCACCCCTCCAGCATGTTCCAGCTCCTGGAACAATCTCTTGTGTGGGACTGTCAAAATTCTTACTTAGGTTCAGATAAATGCAGTCCAATCAACCATTTCTTTCCTGCAAGATATCTGTGGCTCTGCCAGAAAAACTAAGCAGAATTGTTACACAGGATCGTCCTGTTCGAAAGCCATACACTCTTATTATATCACTTCAGGTTTTCTCTTCACTTGCTTTTAATTATTTTGTTATTTTTGCTTTGACTACCATACTTGTCAATGTTACAGGTCTATAATTTATAGGGTATTGTCTACTACCATTGTTATAAATTGTAACGTATTTCCTTTTCCATTTATCTGCTAAGATTCCTGCACATAACGATGCCAGACAGTAATTATTGTAATGGAATGTTCAGCTCGCGAGTTTATTGTCTGGGAGCCCGAGGTGCAACTCTACCTGGGGCCGCCTCCTTGTTTCTACCTACCTCCTTCAACAGTTTTTCTACTACTAACTGTTTTTTCTATCTCTAGATACTTACTTGTATGGACTCTATGTTCTCTGGATTGAGTATTGTGCTTGCAGGGTCGTTTTTTCTGCCGGTTATTTAACGTAATGATTCCTGACCTATTTCCGAATCATACCTACTTTTGAAATTATGAATGGAGTTTGCCTGTACAAACTGCTCCTTTAGATCATTCCATTTTCTCACATCTCTTACCATAAAAGAAAACTTCCTAACATCTGACGTATTTGAGTCTCAAGCTTCCAGCTGTGTTATTTTGTACTACTGGAGTTCACTGTGAACATTGAACCTCTCCTCTCCAATCTGTCAGTCACCCTAAGTGTTTTATGTCTGTTATGTTCATCATGTTTACATAACATAACATTATGTTTACATAACATTACATAACCTTCTTTTGGAATAGTGTTTTCTGTTGAATGTTTGTACCTGTACTAGAAGGTGAAGGGACGACGACGTTTCGGTCCGTCCTGGACCATTCTCAAGTCGATTGTCATCATACTTTAGCCACGTTATTGTGATTCATCGCCTGCATTTGTACCTGTATATAGTTTAGGAACCTTGGCAGACGAGGATTCAAATGTTCCTGTACGGCTCCTGTTGTTAAACTTAAGTACTTTGGCCAGTTTACGTGTTAAGATATATTGGTGAATAGATTTATTTGGGTCCTTCAGCACAGTGGTCTGTGTCGTCGATTCACATTCAGGGGACCCGGGCTCAGTTTCGATCAGGAAAGAAACAGTTGGGCACGTTTCCTAGCAATAAATATGTACCCAAGAGTTAGGCTGTGGATCACATCCTGAGGAAGGTCAAAGGTTGGCCCTGGCTCACCCTTGATAACAGATAAATACGGTACAGTATTGATATAGTGTACGGGTATCTGGTGACTTGATCCGCGCGCTCTCCCACTGGGGATTAAAGTTGATTTTATTCATTGGGTCTATTTTCCACATGAAATCCTTCGGTCAACATTTGCTGTGGTTTCTATTCTTTGGGACTTTCTCAAAACTTGCCGCCTTGTGGCCAGTTTGGTCTTGCCCTTGATCCAGTCTTATGGATCTCAAGCTTGTGGATCTCAGTCTTATGGAATTCCTTTTGCATTATATTTGTTTGTTTGGGAACCTAAATTCCACACCTTGCTCCGCTGAATGATTGTACGCTTTCAAGGTTTTCTGATTGTTTTGTATACGTCCTGTAATCTGCTTTCTACAAGTGATTCTTATCGCAGGTGTGTATGTATTTAACTATTTGTCTGCAAAATCGAGCTGTTAGCTCTTGGAACCCGCCTTTCTAACCAATTTATTGTCCTCTATTATATCTATTACATACATTTCTTTCTAAAACACACACACACACACGCGGGGTGGGGGTGGGGTCTGGTAGCTAAGCAGACAGCGCGCAGGACTCGTAATTCTGTGGCCCGGGTTCGATTCCAGGACCAGGTAGATACAAATGGGAAAAAATTTCTTTCACCCTGATGCCCCTGTTACCTAGCAGTAAATAGGTACCTGGGAGTTAGACAGCTGTTACGGAGCTGCTTCCTCGGTGTGTGTGTATGAGAGAGAGACAGACAGACAGACAGACATTCATTCCTTCATTCTTGAGCCTAATGGGTTCCACTGGGCAGTATTACACCTGACAGCATATAATGACCACATGCTGAGCACCAGGGGCCAGATTCACGAAAGCACTTACGCAAATACTTACGAACGTGTACATCTTCCCTCAATCTTTGACGGCTTTGTTTACATTTATTAAACAGTTTACAAGCATGAAAACTTGCCAATCAACTGCTGTTATTGTTATAAACAGCCTCCTGGTGCTTCGGAGCTCATTAACTGTTTAATAATTGTAAACAAAGCCGCCAAAGATTGAGAAAAGATGTACAGGTTCGTAAGTGCTTGCGTAAGTCCTTTCATGAATCTGGCTCCAGGTTTCTAGGGGTGACTGACTCCCTTTGCTTGGGATTTCTCGTGTCGTCGCCATCCCGTTGGTTTCTAGTGTTCTTCCCTATTACAGTGTCAGCAGCTTCCACCCTGGACATTGGGAAGTGAAACACCACCCCCCCCTTCCGCTTCCACCACCCATTCATCCATCGGTATACTGCAATCAAGTCGCCCCCTTCTTATTTAAATCATTTAAATCAAGCTTTTTAAGTCTCTCTATAAAATATGTTGGTTACGTGGGTTCCGGTGTTCATGGTTAGGCTAAACAACTATATTTTTTTTTACCAGGTGGTAAATAAGGGGATTATCTTCACCTTGGGTTATTGATAGGCCTAAGTGATGCCTCCATCTAGAACTATTACGACACTGAAGAGAAGTGACCTTTCCTCTTTGTAACAGTTGGTAAAAAAAAATATTCTTAAACAGCAACCCGGACTATTTTTTTTTTTTTAGCACAAAGTCCGGGTAAAACCCAGGTTCCAGTTTTTTTTTTTTACAAGTTTTTATGCATTACAATATATATTATTATTTTTCTTATTTTATTTTCTTATATTTTGTTTAGAAAATATATTGTGCAGTAGACGTTTGAAGTACACTGACCACAGTGTATTATACTTGGGCGTCCAGGTACAGGTTACCTTGAGGTTACCTTCTGGACTTAGCGTCCCCGCGGCCCGGTCCTCGACCAGGCCTTCTGGTTGCTGGACTGGTCAACCAAGCTGTTGGACGCGATTGCTCGCAGCCTGACGTATGAGGCACAGCCTGGTTGATCAGGTATCCTTTGGAGGTGTTTATCCAGTTCTCTCTTGAACACTGTGAGGGGTCGGCCAGTATGCCCCTTATGTGTAGTGGAAGCGTGTTGAACAGTCTCGGGCCTCTGATGTTGATAGTTCTCTCTCAGAGTACCTGTTGCACCTCTGTTTTTCAACGGGGGTATTCTGCACATCCTGCCATGCCTTCTGGTCTCATGTGATGTTATTTCTGTGTGCAGGTTTGGGACCAGCCATTCTTACTATTTTCCATGTGTAAATTATTATGTATCTCTCACGCCTGTGCTCTAGAGAATACAGATTTAGGCTCTTTAGTCGGTCCCAATAGTTTAGATGTTTTACTGAGTGAATTCTAGCAGTAAAGGTTCTCTGCACACTCTCCAGGTCAGCAATTAATCCAGCTTTGAAAGGGGCTGTCATTGTGCAGCAGTACTCCACTCTAGAGAGTACTAGCGTCTTGAAAAGTATCATCATCGGTATAGCATCTCTAGTGTGAAAGGTTCTTGTTATCCAACCTGTCATTTTTCTTGCAGTTGTGACAGCTACTTTATTGTGTTCTTTAAAGGTAAGGTCTTCCGACATCAGTACACCCAGATCCTTTACATTGCCTTTTCGTTCTATATTATGATTTGACTGAGTTTTGTACGTGGTTTCTGCTTTTATGTTTTCATTTTTTTCCGTAGCGCATGAGCTGGAACTTCATTAAATACCATATTATTTTCTGTAGACCATTGAAAGGCCTGATTTAAATCTGATTGGAGGTTCGCTGTTCTCACTATGTTGTCTAATCTCATAAAAATCCTAGTGTCATCTGCAAAGGATGATACAGACCTATTGATTGTGTCCTTGTCTGTGTTCGATATGAGGATGAGAAAAAGTACTGGAGCAAGCACAGTACCCTGGGGGACTGAGCTCTTCACGGTTGATGGTCCGGATTTTATTTTGTTGACTATTACACATTGGGTTGTTAGTCAGGAAATTGTAGATCCATCTGCCCTTTTTTTCATATAATTCCTTTCACACGCATTTTGTGTGCAATAACACCATGGTCACATTTGTCGAAGGCTTTTGCAAAATCTGTGTAAATTACATCAGCGTTTTGCTTGGCTTCCATAGCATCTAATGCCATGTCATAGTGGTCCAGCAACTGTGACAGGCAAGAGCGCCCTGTTCTGAACCATGTTATCCAGGGTTATGGAGATGCTGTGATTCCATGTATTTTGTGATCTTCTTAGCACACAGGGCCTGGTGCAGAGTGCATAGGCATACTGTTTATGACTGCTTCAAAATCCAGTGGGGATAGGGTGACGTCTGATATATGATTTGATGTTGGAATTATATCCATGAAAAATTCATTTGGGTTATCAATTTTTAGTGCGTTTAGTGGCTCTCTGAAAACAGAGTCGAACTGATTCTTCAGAATTTCGCTCATTTCTTTGTTGTCATCGGTGAAAGTTCCATCTCTCTTTCGCAGGGGCCCAATACTAGATGTGTTTTTTTATCTTGATTTTGCATAGGAGAAAAAATATTTCGGATATCTCTATATTTCACTGATTGCCTTTTGCTCTCTTTGCCTCTCCTGGGTTTTGTATGATTCTTGTAGCTTTAGTTCAATTGTTTCTATTTCTCTACCTAACCTTCTTCGCCGTTCTTGAGATAGGGTGCGACTCTCAAGTTGTTCCGCGATTCGTTTTCTTCGCCTCTATAGGGAACGACGTTCCCGTTCCAATCTGCATATCTTTCTCTTTTTTCTTCTGAGTATGCAGTTTGAACATATTTCTAGTGCTACTAAGCTTATTTTTTCCAGGCACTGGTCCAGGTTTGCATTTTCTAGTTGTTCTTCCCAGTTTATTTCTGTAAAGTCTTGGTTTATTTGCTCCCAGTTTATCTGTTTATTATTAAAGTTAAATTTGATGAATTCTTCTCCCCTGGGGCTCGGGACTGGTTGTGCAGGTCTGTTCCCCATGCTTGTTAGAACTTCAATTAGATGGTGATCTTGGTAACTGGTATTTGTACCGGTACTTGGTACTAAGCTGTAAATCTGTAATACATTACAGTATGCTACCGTTGATAAGCACTGTAACATGCTCCCCCCCCCCCTAACAAAAAAAAAGTTTTAGGAATTAACGTGAATCACACCAATGCATTTGATACACTTTCATTCTTGACATTAAAACTACAGTGTTCAAATCTTTGTACTTTGAACGCTTTGTACTCCGAACTTTTGAGCTGTTGGTCTTCTAAATACAGAGCCTCTGAATTTTATGTATACAGTTCTCTATTACTTTACTGAAGCCTACGTACTTTTTGTTTAAATATATTTTACGATATTATTATTATTTAAAACAATTATGAAGTTTCGAAAATTAAATTTAACTTTTAGATATACAGTATTTTACAGTAATACAATAATGTATGAGCACTACTGTAGTGCTCCCAAGGGTCAGAAACACAGAACGATAATATATCACAGTACATAATGCATCTTTTAGTGTACAATTACAAACTACAAAAATGGTCTTTGTGTACAACAAATTGTATTCAGTGTATAAAGTTTAGTAATGTTTACAAAAAAATTACAGTATTCATTTACTTTTAAAATGTAACAAATGCAAAATTCAGGTTTAAATTTAAATAGTAACTAAGCTGGTTCTAATTAAATAAAAATTATTAAAGCCTCCCCCCCAGGTATTTTAAAATAAAACAGACCCCGGCCAGGATGGGTTGGTGTGGGTGGCTGCCCGCACCAACCCCGGTGTGTAGTGGTGTAATGATGTTCCCAGTGTGAGCCTACAGGCCTAGCATGTATCACCGCCCTCCCCAGCCTCTGTTTGTAGGCCTTGGCTGGGAATGTTCCACCTGCTTGTTCAGCTGCTTATAGGCCTAGTAATGTCTTGGGTTCGTTTTGGCTGCCTTAATAATCTCCATAGACACCTGGTTTTGTTATCTTAATAATATACGCTTCCCGTCCTGGGAGTATTGTTCCATAGCCTAATAACCTGCTCATGTGGAATGTAGAGGCCTAATGTTGTAATTATTTTCCAATCCGGGATTGTTATGTAATAATCTGTTCCGTTTCTTAATTATATGACTTTTAAAGTATAGCACAAGTCTCCCCATCGTCAGTAGCCTCCCACTCCCTCCTCTCTAGTCGTCACAACGGACATAAAATGATGTACTAAATTACCCGAATCTGACCTGTGTGTCCCTTGTTCGAGTTCCACCTGTGCTAAATAATTTGTCCTTGTCCACCCCACTTAGGGCGCCTGACAGCTAAGTGCACAGCGCTTCGGATTCGTAGTCCTGAGGTTCTGAATTCGATCCCCGGTGAAGGCGGAGACAAATGGGCAAAACGTTTCTTTCACCCTGATGCCCATGTTACCTAGCAGTAAATATGTACCTGGGAGTTACCTGCTACGGGCTGCTTCCTGGGGGGGGGGGGGGGGTGTAAGAAAAAGGAGGCCTGGTCGAGGACCGGGCCGCGGGGACGCTAAGCCCCGAAATCATCTCAAGATAACCAACATATTATCTATCTCTATCTATCTCTATCTATCTATCTATATATCTGGTGGTCTATCTACCTTCGTTACCTTGAGGTGCTTCCGGGGCTTAGCATCCCCGCGACCCGGTCGTCGACCAGGCCTCCTGGTTGCTGGACTGATCAACCAGGCTGTTGGACGCGGCTGCTCGCAGCCTGACGAATGAGTCACAGCCTGGTTGATAAGGTATCCTTTTTAGGTGCTTATCCAGTTCTCTCTTGAACACTATGAGGGGTCGGCCAGTTATGCGCCTCATGTGTAGTGGAAGCGTGTTGAACAGTCTCGGGCCTCTGATGTTGATAGAGTTCTCTCTCAAAGTACCTGTTGCACCTCTGCTCTTCAACGGGGGTATTCTGCACATCCTGCCATGCCTTCTGATCTCATGTGATGTTATTTCTGTGTACAGGTTTGGGATCAGCCACTCAATTATTTTCCACGTGTAAATTATTATGTATCTCTCCCGCCTGCGCTCAAGGGAGTACAGATTTAGGCTCTTTAGTCGGTCCCAATAGTTTAGATGTTTTACTGAGTGGATTCTAGCAGTAAAGGATCTCTGCACGCTCTCCAGGTCAGCAATTTCTCCAGCTTTGAAAGGTGCTGTCATTGCGCAGCCGTACTCCACTCTAGAGAGCACAAGCGTTTTGAAAAGTATCATCATCGGTATAGCATCTCTAGTGTGAAAGGTTCTTGTTATCCAACCTGTCATTTTTCTTGCAGTTGTGACGGCTACTTTATTGTGTTCTTTATAGGTAAGGTCTTCCGACATGAGTACACCCAGATCCTTTACATTGCCTTTTTGTTCTATGTTATGATTTGCCTGAGTTTTGTACGTGGTTTCCGTTTTTATATTTTCATTTTTTCCGTAGCGCATGAGCTGGAACTTATCTTCGTTAAACACCATATTATTTTCTGTAGCCCATAGAAAGACCTGATCTACATCTGATTGAAGGTTTGCCGTGTCCTCTATGTTGCCTACTATCATGAAGATCCTAGTGTCATCTGCAATGGATGATACAGTGCTATAGGCTGTGTTCTTGTCTATGTCCGATATGAGGATGAGAAAAAGTACTGGAGCAAGCACAGTACCCTGGGGGACTGAGCTCTTCACGGTTGATGGACCGGATTATATTTTGTTGACTATTACACATTGGGTTCTGTTAGTCAGGAAATTGTAGATCCATCTGCCTATTTTCCCGGTAATTCCTTTTGAACGCATTTTATGTGCAATAACACCATGGTCACATTTATCAAAAGCTTTTGCGAAATCTGTGTAAATTTCATCAGCGTTTTGTTTGTCTTCCATAGCATCTAATGCCATATCATAGTGGTCCAGAAACTGCGACAGGCAAGAGCGCCCTGTTTTGAAACCATGTTGTCCGGGGTTATGGAGATGCTGTGATTCCATGTATTTTGTGATCTTCTTAGCACTCTCTCGAAGATTTTTATGATGTGTGATGTTAGTGTTATCGGTCTGTAATTTTTTGCCTCTGCCTTATTTCCTCCTTTATGAAGTGGTGCTATCTCTGCTGTTTTTAGTATATCAGGAATAACGCCAGTATCTAGTCTTTGTCTCCACAGAATGTGGAGGGCCTGCGATAGTGGTTTTTTACAGTTCTTGATGAATATGGAGGTCCAAGAATCCGGGCCTGGTGCAGAGTGCATAGGCATACTGTTTATGGCTTCTTCAAAATCCAGTGGGGATAGGGTGACGTATGATATATGATTTGATGTTGGTATCATATCCATGAAAAATTCATTTGGGTTATCAATCTTTAGTGCGTTTAATGGCTCGCTGAAAACAGAGTCGTACTGCTTCTTCAGTAGCTCGTTCATTTCTTTGTTGTCATCAGTGAAAGTTCCATCTTCCTTTCGCAGGGGCCCGATATTAAATTTGGTTTTTTATCTTGATTTTGCATAGGAGAAAAAATATTTCGGATTTCTCTCTATTTCACTGATGGTTTTTTTCTGATCTATACATTGGTACTTGCACCAAATGGTTACTGTAATCACTCTCATATCAGGAGGCTGCGCTGATATGTATATCCTAAATGGTGTTGTTAAAGATCTCCCTTTAATGATCTTTAATGGAGTTCTTTTGCCACTGGCTTACCTGGGAACGGTCTGGTGGCTTCCTGTGGAAGGGGCAGGCTGGAAACTGGAAACTCGATAGATTAATCAACATAGAGAACATGGGGTATACAAGCAGAAATACACGTACATTGGCGTAGATAACCTGCTGGCATGGATACAGCGTATGCTTGTATGCATACAGTTTTTCCATGTTAAAAAGATTCTGCGACAACCTCTTTACGTCAGTTCCCCATGGTGGGGGCACCGTTATTTCCCTCCTGTCCTGTCCCTGCCTCTATCCTGTCCTGTCCCTTGAGGACAAGATAAGACGCAGGAGGATTGAAGGAGATTATGTATGAGTTAGCGAGAATGAATATAGGGGGACATTTATTACAATGGATACGAGGCTATCTTACCAACCGGAAGTCCTCTGCATTGTTCCAAGGCTACAAGAGTGAAACTAAAGTAATGCAACTAGGCACCCCACAAGGAGGAGTACTCAGTCCTACCTTGTTTAATGTTCTAATTAATGCTTTACTAAAATAAATTCCAACTAGTCCGGCAAACATCACTATCAGCTATGCAGATGACATCCTTGTACATACTAAAACCCACTGCAAAATGCAAACAATCTTAAATTGTATACATACAGCTTGTGAGAGCCTTGGTCGTGTAATCAACGCTGCTAAAACTAAGGTATTTAACAGACAAATTGGCAACCACAAAAGTGGACCACGAAAACTTAAGATAGACAACATACCAATAGACTATGTCTCTTCTTTCAAATACCTTGGAGTCTATGTCCCTTGTACCTCAACTGCAGTCAATAAGTTACATCAACAATGTAGAGACAGACTCAAGGCTCTCAGAACTGAAGTGGGGTACAGCCCGAAATATGGTGTTAATATTAGAATAGCAAGAAGGATGTATTTAGCGTATATAAGGTCTCTGATAGACTATCATGCACCAGCTTTGGTCCTGCAGAATAGCAAAAGTATTGATAGACTTGAAAAAATGCAAAATGAAGCACTCAAAATTATACTTGGCTGTCCTATACCAAAGTTCTCAACATGTGGAAAGAATTAAATATACTTAGCATTAGAGATAGAATATTTGAAATTAATCTTATGATGGGACTAAAGCTTCTGTGTGATAACAAAAACATCATTGTGTCAGTTGAACTGTTAGAACACATACGAAATGGAACTAACGAGTCTAAATGGAATCAAAGAACAGCCACTCATATTAAAATGATGGGACTGCACGATGTATATACAGATGAAAGAGTACAGCACTTCCTTCCACCCTGGCAGATAGTACCTTTTGACATCCTGACCCCTGCATACCCCACCAAGAAACTAATCACAAACAACCCTCATGCTCAGCTTGCTGCTAAATTAAGCATCATAGAACACATTCACAATATACAAGCTGAAAACATTGCACAGACCTATACACTGACGGATCACTCAATACAGCTACAGGGAGGGCAGGAAGTGCTGTTATTGCTCATCAGCCCGATGGCAGCACAATTCAAAAGAATATCCGAATTAGTAACTGGGCGTCCACAATGCAAGCAGAGTTGGTAGCAGTACTGGTAGCACTCGAAATTATTGACAACACTGAAGTAGACAGCTTAATTATTTCTGACTCCCTTTCCTCACTACGAGCAATAAACAGTTTGCAGTCAAGTAATAACGTGCTTGTCTTGGAAGCTAGACGTAGATATGTAAGAATACTTAGCAAGAGGGTAAATATAAAAATGTTGTGGATTCCTTCTCACATTGGCATGCAGGAACATAACAAAGTTGACGCCCTTGCTAAGGCTGCAGTAAAATACAGACAGTATTGAACGGAATCTTGAGTTATCAAATAGGTCCCTTAAAAATGTCATTAGACGAGAACTCCTGGATGAATTTGAAGAAAGTAGAACTGTGCAAACTGGAACTAGTAGGTCCATTGTTTATCACAATGAAATGTGTGAAGTAAAACATGTGTATGGGGTGAGTAACAAAGTCAGTAGACTAACAGATGTTGTCACAGCTCGTATAAGACTTGGCTACAAGTATCTCTGGCAGTTCGGCTTGTATAGGGATCTAGATGAAGTAAAGTGTAAAGTGTGTGGACAAAGACAGGGACACACACTCGAACAATATATCTTGGATTGTAGTAAAATTGAGCCATTTAGAGATAAATCTAAGCTCACTCTGTATGATATGGCAACCTATCTTATTACCATGGATAAATTACCTGAAATCCTTGCACTGTACCCACATTTCGCTTCCAGTAGATGAACGTCATATGAGATTAAGAAACAAGTGGTGTATTGTGAGGACTAATAATAAACAGAAGCTCCCCTATGACTCTGTAATGTCTCCATTGGTCAAACTATTATGTATTAGCGATAAGACCTACCATTAATGTATGATGGCTTACTGTAAATATGTAGCTCTTGAAATAGCACTTTCTCTGTAACTAGCTGACATTGTAACTATAAGGTGTGAAGGATAGATGAGATTGTTTATGAAATAATCTAAGATGAGGTCTGATAAAGACCTTTTGTGCCCTCTGTAATGCTTTTGCGCTACCGCTCACAGGATGAGTATGGGGTGCACAATAAACTAGCCGCCTTCGGCGGCAACAATCAATCAGGATTAAAGGAGAGGCAGAATAATGTGAGGGAGTGAAGAAAGGGGAATAAAGTTATCCATACAGTGAAGGGACGGGAGGATGGGAAGGGAAGGATGGGAGGGGTGCTGGTTTAGGCTAGACTACGTCTATGTAAATTGTTGTATAAACAGTTGAAGGCAATTCTGCACATTTTGTGACGATTTCCGTCGCAGCCGTCTTCTAACCGGACTACAAATGATGATTATTTTAAAAATAATTATTTTGTCAACGTATCCTTGAGCAACTTTGGTGTAGTTACAATGTTCAAAGTTCAAGGCTTCTGGGCCCACGCGCGCCTTCAACATGTTTAGGCTTTGTGTACAAATATGAATAATATATTTCACCGAGTTTATTATACAAGAGTAGGCTGTACAGTGAAACTTTATTTATATATCAGTAATAGCCTAATCTGGTGTAAAAAATGTGTTTACACTTAATTTGAGTTTAAAGTGGTTTAAGTGTAGAGGGTGAACTGTTACATCAGATAGAAGGGAAGGGTTTATGTTGGAAGGGGTATCCTTGGCAAGTGGAATGGAATTGTTGCTGTTGAAAGAATTGTGGTGGAGGGAAGGGCAGTGTGGTGGTGGGGAGGGCAGTGTGGTGGATGGAAGCCCCATGGGGCCGGGCTCGGAGTAGAACAACTCCCGAACCCTCTCCAGGTATGCTCCAGGTGGCGGATGGAAGGGCAAGAAAAATATTCACAAGGAAAGGAACGAGACCAGTTAAGTTTCCAGATAAAAACCAAAACAAAACATCTTTTGCCCCGTTTGATAACGTTTAGTTAGTCATTCAAAGGCGACGTTTTGTGGGGCTATCGTGACCTAAGAGAAGAATGAGAGGACTACACATGCAGCAGCGCATCTGGGTCCATGTATAAATGTACATAATTATATGTAGCCTAGCCAAGGCTAATAATACGAGAAATGTAAATGTGTAGCCTATCCTAATAGAGCTTGAATTAGCATATGCCTTATGGAGGACAAATTATATTTGGCCAACAAACACACAGTTCGTTTAAGCAGAAATCTTGCGACTCTGTCTGTATGGTCACTTTGTGAGTAATTTTGTATAACGATGCAACCCAGCCTGAGGCCAGGTTTTCATAGGGGTAGCGTGACCTGTGAAACTGTGTTGGCTGCCCGCAGCAGAGAGAGAGAGGGAACACACACACACACACACACACACACACCTGTACATTAGTTGATTGACAGTTGAGAGGCGGGACCAAAAAGCCAGAGCTCAACCCCCGCAAGCACAACTAGGTAAGTACACACACACACACACACACACATATTAGAAAGAACTTTTTTAGTGTCAGAGTGGTTGACAAATGGAATGCATTAGGAAGAGATGTGGTGGAGGCTGACTCCATACACAGTTTCAAGTGTAGATATGATAGAGCCCAATAGGCTCAGGAACCTGTACACCTGTTGATTGACGGTTGAGAGGTGGGATCAAAGAGCCAGAGCTCAACCCCCGCAAGCACAATTTGGTGAGTGCAATTAAGTGAGCACACACACACACACACACACACACACACACACACACACACACACACACACACACACACACACACACACACACACACACTTCAGGGACCTGTGTAAGGAATCATTCAGAACTGGAGCCCATACCTTGTCAAGCACAAGATGTCTCAAGCCCGCCTACTTTCATAACTCTCACAGTATTTCCCACTTCTATACTTTCCTTCCCCTATGCCTCTCCATCCTCTTCACTCTTCCCCCCACCCAAAACAAAAAAAGACGAAGCCGGAAAAAGTTCAGAGGTGTGCCACTAGGCTGGTCCCAGAACCAAGAAGCATGAGTTACGAGGAAAGGTTGCGTGAACTGCACCTCACGCCGCTATAAGGCAAAAGAGCTCGGGGAGACATAATCACCATATACAAAATCCCCAGAGTAACTGACAGGGCAGACAGGGGGGATTATTTAACATGGGTGGTACACGCACACGACTTCAAAATGTCAAAATAATTGAAAATTTAACATTTTAACATATCAAGAGGAAATTGTTCCCAATACATCCCATTAAATAATAATTTGATGACCAATTTAATAAATAGCTACGTACTTTTTAATTAAAAATTTACATTTTTCACAATATTCTTGTAACACATCAGAATTATATTTAATGGATCATATGCATCAGAAATAGTTTAACTTTGATAATGGTGTTATTGAGACCTTCTCTTAGCTCAACAATGTACAGTAATTCTCTGTCAATTCCATTATAAATGTAAACAAATTTGTGAATCGAGTTTATAGATTTGAAAGGTTTGTAATTAGGCTGGAGAACATTAGGCTAAGCTAGCCTACAGAAGCATTCTTTTCCATTATAATTTGTACCTATAAATACATTTTTGTTGCATTTTGTTTAGTGACATTTTGTTAATTCAATTTGCATTCGATTACAGAATAATTATTCCAACAATTATAGGCTGCAATGTGATCAAAATAAATGGCCAACCCGTGTAAATCACGAGTCGTCACACAGCTCAAAACGAGATTTAGATCTGAATCCAGTACTTTATTATATAAAATACTATATTATATAGGAAACTGTACTACAGAATAATGCATTATATAGAATACTGTAATATATAGAATACGTCTGTGCTCCAGCTGCTGGCCCCACCTCAGCCAGG
Organism: Procambarus clarkii; assembly: GCF_040958095.1. Lineage (NCBI taxonomy): Eukaryota > Metazoa > Arthropoda > Malacostraca > Decapoda > Cambaridae > Procambarus > Procambarus clarkii. The sequence continues at coordinate 16,561,553 of NC_091192.1, read as the reverse complement.
CTAATAGGAAGAATATAGAGATCTTCTCCTGACAGACGCGCCTAACACTACTGCCAGATGCACGCGCGCGCGCGCGCACACACACACACACACACACACACACACACACACACACACACACACACACACACACACACACACACACACACACACACACACAGACACACACACACACACAGACACACACACACACACACACACACACACACACACACACACACACACACAGACACACACACACAGACACACACACACACACACACACACACACACACACACACACACACACACACACACACACACACACACACACACACACACATACATAGGGGCCTCGTAGCCTGGTGGATAGCACGCAGGACTCGTAATTCTGTGGCGCGGGTTCGATTCCCGCACGAGGCAGAAACAAATGGGCAAAGTTTCTTTCACCCTGAATGCCCCTGTTACCTAGCAGTAAATAGGTACCTGGGAGTTAGTCAGCTGTCACGGGCTGCTTCCTGGGGTGTGTGTGTGTGGTGTAGGAAAAAAAAAAAAGTAGTTAGTGTAGTTAGTAAACAGTTGATTGACAGTTGAGAGGCGGGCCGAAAGAGCAAAGCTCAACCCCCGCAAAACACAACTAAGTGAACACAACTAGGTGAACACACACACACACACACACACACACACACACACACACACACACACACACACACACACACACACACACACACACACACACACACACACACACACACACACACACACACACACACACACACACACAGGCTGTTTGTCTCTCCGTAAGAAATTTAACTATTTTCCCTAGCCAGATGTGTACGAACCCAAGCAACCCACCTAACCTGTCAAGGGACAGTGTAACGGGTAAACGTTAATATTACGGTACTTTAATTTGGACAAATTCGTCGCATTTTTAACGGATTTGTCGGTTCCGTAAATAGAAAACAAAATTCCTAAGTATTGGTGAGAGGAGAGATTGAGAAAGATGTTTTATGTGCCAACCTGGCAAGTTGCTAAGCGAGATGCTGGATCAAGCAGGTTGTGGCGGCTTGTGTGTGTGTGTGTGTGTACTCGCCTAGCTGTACACACTTTGTTGTGCTTGCGGGGGTTGAGCTCTGGCTCTTTGGTCCCGCCTCTCAACCATCAATCAACAGGTGTACATATTCCTGAGCCTACTGGGCTCTATCATATCTACACTTGAAACTGTGTATGGAGTCAGCCTCCACCACATCACTTCCTAATGCATTCCATTTACTAACTACTCTGACGCTCAAAAAGTTCTTTCTAATGTCTCTGTGGCTCATTTGGGTACTCAGTTTCCACCTGTGTCCCCTAGTGTGTGTACCATCCATGTCTGCACTAGCATTTCACCTGAGAGTGGTGATCATGTCTCCCCGAGCTCTTCTGTCTTCCAGCGACGTGAAGTGCAGTTCACGCAGCCTTTCCTCGTAACTCATGCCTCTTAGTTCTGGGTCTGGACTAGTTGCGTGCCTCTGAACTTTTTTCTCCTTCGTCTTGTGCTTGACAAGGTGCGGGCTTCATGCTGGGGCCGCATTGCTGTGCGCGCGAGTTAGAGGAAAGGCGGGGTCCAAGAGCTAATAGCTCGATTTGGAAGATACAAATAGTAAATACTCTCTCTCTCTTTCTATCTTTCTCTCACACACTCACTCTCTCTCTCTCTCTCTCTCTCTCTCTCTCTCTCTCTCTCTCTCTCTCTCTCTCTCTCTCTCTCTCTCTCTCTCTCTCTCTCTCTC
>NC_091192.1:16469802-16554802 GCF_040958095.1 Procambarus clarkii | reverse complement strand
GCACACCGCTATAGTGAGAGTATTGGACAGCGTCACTCATCCTGTGAGTGGAGACACCGCTATAGTGACAGTATTGGGCAGCGCCACTCATCCTGTGAGTGGACACACCGCCAAAGTGACAGTATTGGGCAGCGCCACTCATCCTGTGAGTGGACACACCGCCAAAGTGACAGTATTGGGTAGCACCACTCATCCTGTGAGTGGAGACACCGCTATAGTGACAGTATTGGGCAGCGCCACTCATCCTGTGAGTGGGCACACCGCTATAGTGAGAGTATTGGGCAGCGTCACTCATCCTGTGAGTGGACACACCGCCATAGTGACAGTATTGGGCAGCGCCACTCATCCTGTGAGTGGACACACCGCCAAAGTGACAGTATTGGGCAGCGCCACTCATCCTGTGAGTGGACACACCGCCATAGTGACAGTATTGGGCAGCGCCACTCATCCTGTGAGTGGACACACTGCCATAGTGACAGTATTGGGTAGCACCACTCATCCTGTGAGTCGACACATCGCCATAGTGACAGTATTGGGTAGCACCACTCATCCTGTGAGTGGACACACCGCCAAAGTGACAGTATTGGGTAGCACCACTCATCCTGTGAGTGGACACACCGCCATAGTGACAGTATTGGGCAGCGCCACTCATCCTGTGAGTGGACACACCGCCATAGTGACAGTATTGGGCAGCGCCACTCATCCTGTGAGTGGACACACCGCCATAGTGACAGTATTGGGCAGCGCCACTCATCCTGTGAGTGGACACACTGCCATAGTGACAGTATTGGGTAGCACCACTCATCCTGTGAGTCGACACATCGCCATAGTGACAGTATTGGGTAGCACCACTCATCCTGTGAGTGGACACACCACCATAGTGACAGTATTGGGTAGCACCACTCATCCTGTGAGTGGACACACCACCATAGTGACAGTATTGGGTAGCACCACTCATCCTGTGAGTGGACACACCACCATAGTGACAGTATTGGGTAGCACCACTCATCCTGTGAGTGGACACACCACCATAGTGACAGTATTGGGTAGCACCACTCATCCTGTGAGTGGACACACCGCCATAGTGACAGTATTGGGCAGCGCCACTCATCCTGTGAGTGGACACACCACCATAGTGACAGTATTGGGCAGCGCCACTCATCCTGTGAGTGGACACACTGCCATAGTGACAGTATTGGGTAGCACCACTCATCCTGTGAGTGGACACACCACCATAGTGACAGTATTGGGTAGCACCACTCATCCTGTGAGTGGACACACCACCATAGTGACAGTATTGGGTAGCACCACTCATCCTGTGAGTGGACACACCACCATAGTGACAGTATTGGGTAGCACCACTCATCCTGTGAGTGGACACACCGCCATAGTGACAGTATTGGGTAGCACCACTCATCCTGTGAGTGGACACACCGCCATAGTGACAGTATTGGGTAGCACCACTCATCCTGTGAGTGGACACACCACCATAGTGACAGTATTGGGTAGCACCACTCATCCTGTGAGTGGACACACCACCATAGTGACAGTATGTTTTAAGACAGATATTTGACAAATAGTGTTAACCTAACTAAACAATGTGGGGTTAACTATACTACACAACATTTCTGCTGTGTCTTAGAGGTTCACATTGTCTCAGGTAGTGGTCAAGGCGGTGTTGTAACCCATTCAAAGTCCTCAGTCTCTTCAGGACTACTTAATATTCAAACTGTGTTCACTATATCCTTATCTCCGTGTTCAGTTGTTCAGCAGTCTGTCTGCGTTTACAAACTCCTTTGTTCTATTTTTAACGTGCCAGGCTTCCCTGTGAGCTATGCTGGCATTATTTTCTGTATTTGTGGTGCATATATTATAGTTTACAAAGTGGCGCTGCGCTTGCAGGGTTTAACATTCTCCACGTTCCGCCTCTTTGGCACCAGTGTCAACAAAAATGGCGGCGTTGTGTCAACAGCTGGGTGATGGAGCCCGGATGTCGCTCTGCACTGTGTAAGCTGGTGACGTCAGCGCTGGCGTCACCACCTCCTATTATGGCTTGTGTGGGTTGGCCGGGGGGGGGGAGGGGGTTGTTTGCAGGCTTTTGGGTTGGTGTTTGTTAGTTGCACATGTGGCACATGGGACTATAGAGGCACATGGGACTATAGAGGCACATGGGACTATAGAGGCTAGGTTAGTCCTGGAGAGTGTTGGAGACTGTCGTGGGTGGTAGTTAGTCACTAGGCTACCCCGGTGGTTCTGGTCGACAGGTTGGTAGTGGTGGTAAGTCCAACACTGAACCAACGTTGGTGATTTTGTTGGCTTTCTGTTTATACATTTGTTTTCGGTTTAGTTTTTGTTAGTTCTGTCTAAATTTTGAGATCCGTTTTCTGTTTCGTTATTTTTTTTTTTTTAGTTTTTCTCCTGGTTCTAGTTTTCTGTTCTAGATTCATTTCGTCCATTTAGTGAGCCGCGGAAAGGAGGTTAGTGTAGGAGAAGACATTCAAAAGATTGCAGTCTCCGTGGTGTAGTGGTAAGACACTCGCCTGGCGTTCCGCGAGCGCTATGTCATGGGTTCGTATCCTGGCCGGGGAGGATTTACTGGGCGCAAATCCTTAACTGTAGCCTCTGTTTAACGCAACAGTAAAATGTGTACTTGGTTGTAACAACGATTCTTCGCGGCGGGGATCGTATTCCAGGGACCTGCCCGTAACGCTACGCGTACTAGTGGCTGTACAAGAATGTAACAACTCTTGTATATATCTCAAAAAAAAAAAAAAAAAAAAAGATGAACTACCAAACGAGCTTACAAGACACGGTCGACTCAACACTGTCTTGCCCCCACATACTAAACCAATCTGCAGCAACTACTCTTCATCGACTCCATAATGGAGGAGACGGCTCCCACCTCCACCAATAACAGACATTATTGATGGAGGTGTGACCCTCCCATCTGTCTAAGAAGGCCGCCAACTTGCTCCACAACTCCTCTCTTGACACCAAGTAAAACGCTTTGAAAGAGACGAATATCGTCTATTCCTTCACATGCCAACGTGGGAGCTGTCAGACCCGATGATTTCAATATATAGGCAAGACGACAACAACATTGCTCAAGGCGCCTGACACTGCACAAACAACAAGGCTCCATTGAAGAATATATATAACTTCTACACAACGATAACCACCAGACGTCGTAATTAACAAAACGAAATAAATGAGAGATAAAGTGATAATAGAAGATCAGACATTAGCAAATGACTGCAGCTCAACCAGCAGTTGAGAACCAACTCTCACTTGGGTACATAACACCATCTTCAAGACCATCACAATACCCAGCACGTGCACACTGGCCCAGCCAAAACACACACACACACACACACACACACACACACACACACACACACACACACACACACACACACACACACACACACACACACACACTCACCAAGTGAGTGTGTGTAGGCAAGAGTATGACAACAACATGGCATTTAACACTATAATTGAGAGGGCAGCCTCTGCTGCCTATAGAAATAGATCCCATCTGCTCATAATGGGGGACTCCAATCATAGAAGGATTGACTGGGAGAACAAGGAACCGCATGGATGTGAGGAAACATGCATGTCAGGGAATCCACAAGAATGAGAAGAAACGATGAACCAGCGAGACTCGACCTAGTCTTCACTCTGAACGACTCCGACATAAGGAAAATCGGTTTCGAAGCCCCGGTAGAAATAAGCAGCCACAGTATACTGGTGTTTGAGTACCTGGTTGAAGAAGGGTTAAAGAACTCGAAGAGCGGAACTGAAAAAAGCAGGCTGGCATTCCGGAAGGGAAACTATGAGGAGATAAGAAAATTCCTAACAGATATAACATGGGAAACAGAGCTCAGAGGAAAGATGGCCCAAGACATGATGGACTACATCACGCAGAAGTGTTAGGAGGCAGCAGACAAGTTTGTCCCAGTCTAAAAGGAAAACAATGAAATGAAGATGAGAAACCCATGGTTTAATCAGAGATGTAGGCTAGCTAAGCAGGAAAGTAAAAGGGTGTGGAGAAACTATAGAAATAACAGGACACTTGGGAGCAGAGAAAGATACCAGAGTGCCAGGAATGAATATGTCAGGATGAGAAGAGAGGCAGAAAGGCAATACGAAAATGACATTGCGAGCAAGGCAAAGACTCAACCTAAATTGCTGCATAGCCACATCAGGAGAAAAACAGTAAAGGAACAGGTAATGAAATTGAGGATAGGGGCATACTATGAGGATTAAGACGGAGGAAGATAGTATGAGGCTAAAAGATGACCTAGACAGGCTGAATGAATGATCCAACAAATGACTACTAAAGTTCAACCCGAGTAAATGCAAGGTCATGAAACTAGGCGATGGAAACAGGAGGCCAGACACAGGATACAGATTGGGAAATGAAGTACTTCATGAAACGGACAGAGAGAAAGATCTAGGAGTTGATATCACACCAAACCTGTCTCCTGAAGCCCACATCAAAAGAATAACATCTGCGGCATATGCGAGGCTGGCTAACATCAGAACAGCGTTCAGGAACCTGTGTAAGGAATCATTCAGAATTTTGTATACCACGTATGATTTTGTATATTTTTTTATTGTTGCCGCCTAAGGCGGCTAGTTTATTGTGCACCCCATACTCATCTTGTGAGCGGTAGCGCAAAAACATTACAGAGGGCACAAAAGGTCTTTATCAGACCTCATCTTAGATTATTACATAAACAATTTCATTTATCCTTCACACCTTATAGTTACAATGTCAGCTAGTTACAGTGAAAGTGCTATTACAAGAGCTATATATTTACAGTGTCATCATACATTAATGGTAGGTCTTATCGCTAATACATAATAGTTTGACCAATGGAGATATTACAGAGTCATAGGGGAGCTGCTGTTTATTATTAGTCTTCACAATACACTACTTGTTTCTGAATCTCATATGTCGTTCATCTACTGGAAGCAAAATGTGGATACAGTGCAAGGATTTCAGGTAATTTATACCTGAAATACCAGCCAACACACACACCACTGGCCCAGCCAACACACACTCACACCACTGGCCCAGCCAACACACACACACACACACACCACTGGCCCAGCCAACACACACACACACACACCACTGGCCCAGCCAACATAGAGAACATAGGAGATGGGAAGGCAGAAGGTGTATTGACCGATGGGGTCATCACCTCGCCCTCCCTTGGCTATCAATGCTGTTGTTCCAGATCACTTCTAGTCTCTTCATTCGCCTCTGCCCTTGAGAATGTTGACATGACCAACGAAACGCACCAGACAATAGTGAATTGTAAAGTGAACTTTCGGAGAGAGAATTTTTCAGTTTCCTTCTCCAGCTGTGAGGAACGTGAGGTATAGAGAGATGATTCCTGCCAGACTCACCGCTCTGTGTCACATCTCTGCAAGAAGGACACCTTCGATATAATACAGTGTCTCCCAAAGGTGTCCACGATATATAATAGTGTCCCAAAGGTGTCCACGATGTATAATAGTGTCCCAAAGGTGTCCACGATGTATAATAGTGTCCCAAAGGTGTCCACGATGTATAATACAGTGTGTCCAAAATTCATGTTCAAAATGACATCCATTTACATCCATTGACACATTTTCGAACGCGTTCAACGCCAGACCTTTGAACATTTCTAAGCATGGAAGTATTTTGTTTTATGGATAATTGAAATTGAAATTGAAATTGAAATAAGTTTATTGAGGTAAAATACACACAAAGGGATGAGGTAGCTCAAGCTATTCTCACCCCGTTCAGTACAACGTGTTAGTACATACATAGACACACATCACAAACAATAAACCTGTTACCAAACATTCTGAGAGATAAACATATACATTTCCTCCTTCACAAGTGGTATGGTATCAGACGTACACAAATACTTTTATGACCTAGTTATACGGATAATTCAACAAAATATTACAGTCTTGGTGCAAAATTCTTATATCTCTCAAGAATATCATCAACCTTTCCTTTGTGACACATCCAGGCTATTTGCTCAGGAACAGTCCTTATCTCAGTGTTTCTATATACATTAATCAACGGACAATCAAGAACATAATGGGCAAGGGTGTGAGACCTTAACATACCACATAGTTTACACTTCGTGTCATTATCATGAACGCCTATCCCATATTCCCAGTAATATTTGTACCCAAGCCTGAGCCGCATGTACACAGAGTCACTCCAAGCATTTCTCCTTTTACCATAAGTGAAAAGGGTGTTTTGACTCACATACATGTAGTGTTGCATGGTTAGACTTCTCTCATACATTATCCCTCTCCTCTCCACTCCTGCCTGTGCCTGAATATTTCTGATTTTGCTTCTTATTTGTCTCATTGTGAATTCACATTCAATGTCAATTTGTGGTTTTGATGTGGCACGTTTGGCCAAGTCATCCGCCACCTCGTTGAGCACTATTCCAACATGAGAAGGAATCCACATGAATTTCACACTATGACCTTTCAGCTGTATCTCAGCTATTCTTCTCTTACAATCCTCAACTATAGACATGAAGACTGGGTTTCGACTGTTTAAGGACTCCAGTGCTCCTCGGCTATCGACAAATACAAAAACATTTTTGTCGTCATGACGTACTTCCTCCAAACACGCCAGAATGGCCTGCAGTTCAGCTTGTGTGGATGATATATAATTACTAAGCCGGATAATTTATATATCTATTGTAAATCTCTCTCTCTCTGGGAGAGAGAGAGAGAGATAGAGAGAGAGGGGGGGGGGGGGAGGGAGGGGAGTGAAAGGATAATAACTCAACCATACTAAGTGGTCTTCGTCCTCGGCCGACAATCGATGGGTCCGGGTTCCATCCTGAGGCAGGACAGAAGCCATTGGGGGCTTTACGTTTTCTTTCACCCGATGCCTCTGTTCAACTAGTAGTCAAATAATTACCCGGGAGTTAGGCAACTGTTGTGGGCGGCATCCTGGTGAAGGTCAGCAGCAGTTGGCTCAGTGGTTGGGGGGGGGGGGGGAGGGGGGCAGCGATAAGCTTGAGTACAGGGCTTCGAGTCCCCGACATCTCTTAAATAAAGCGAGAATTACCAGCTGACTCCATTCACAAACTGTTTAAGTTTAAGGACGTATGTGTAGCCCAGGCTACACATACACTAGCCCAGGCTACACATACACTAGCCTAGGCTACACATACACTAGCCTAGGCTACACATACACTAGCCTAGACTACACATACACTAGCCTAGACTACACATACACTAGCCTAGGCTACACATACACTAGCCTAGGCTACACATACACTAGCCTAGGCTACACATACACTAGCCCAGGCTACACATACACTAGCCTAGGCTACACATACACTAGCCTAGGCTACACATACACTAGCCTAGGCTACACATACACAAGCCTAAGCTACACATACACTATCCTAGGCTACACATACACTAGCCTAGGCTACACATACACAAGCCTAAGCTACACATACACTATCCTAGGCTACACATACACTAGCCTAGAATACACATACACTAGCCTAGACTACACATACACTACCCTAGGCTACACATACACTAGCCTAGACTACACATACACTAGCCTAGACTACACATACACTAGCCTAGACTACACATACACTAGCCTAGACTACACATACACTAGCCTAGACTACACATACACTAGCCTAGGCTACACATACACTACCCTAGGCTACACATACACTAGCCTAGACTACACATACACTAGCCTAGACTACACATACACTAGCCTAGACTACACATACACTAGCCTAGACTGCACATACACTAGCCTAGACTACACATACACTAGCCTAGGCTACACATACACTAGCCTAGACTACACATACACTAGCCTAGGCTACACATACACTAGCCTAGGCTACACATACACTAGCCTAGGCTCGACATACACTAGCCTACACCTGTCCTTGTACACATGTGGACCTACACACCCGACTACACACCATCTCCCGCCTTCCTGTGTATCGCTACAACGTTATAAGGCGGAAAACGTCAACTGGAAAAGAATATGTAAAAACCAATACTGTAAGTTATATGTGGAGCCCGAAGGAAGGGGGGAGATTACCTTGAGAGGATTTCGGGGCCTAGCGTCCCCGCGGCCCGGTCGTCGACAAGGCCTCCTCGTTGCTGGACTGGTCAACCAGGCTGTTGGACGCAGCTGCTCGTAGCCTGACGTATGAGTCACAGCCTGGTTGATCAGGTATCCTTTGGAGGTGTTTATCCAGTTCTCTCTTGAACACTGTGAGGGGTCGGCCAGTTATGTCCCTTATGTGTAGTGGAAGCGTGTTGAACAGTCTCGGGCCTCTGATGGTGATAATGATATGACTGAGTTTTGTACCTAGTTTCCGTTTTTATATTTTCTATGTTTTTCCATAGCGCATGAGCTGGAACTTATCTTCGTTAAACACCATATTATTTTATGTAGCCCATAGAAAGACCTGATCTACATCTGATTGAAGGTTTGCTGTGTCCTTTATGTTGTCTACTCGCATGAAGATCCTAGTGTCATCTACAAAGGATGATACAGTGCTATAGGTTGTGTTCTGGTCTATGTCCGATATGAGGATGAGAAAAAGTACTGGAGCAAGCACAGTACCCTGGGGGACTGAGCTCTTCACGGTTGATGGACCGGATTATATTTTGTTGACTATTACACATTGGGTTCTGTTAGTCAGGAAATTGTAGATCCATTTGCCTATTTTCCTGGTAATTCATTTTGAACGCATTTTTGTGTGCAATAACACCATGGTCACATTTATCAAAAGCTTTTGCGAAATCTGTGAAAATTACATCAGCGTTTTGTTTGTCTTCCATAGCATCTAATGCCATGTCATAGTGCTCCAGCAACTGTGACAGGCAAGAGCGCCCTGTTCTGAAACCATGTTGTCCGGGGTTACGAAGATTCCACGTGTTTTGTGATCTTACTTCTTAGCACTCTCTCAAAGATTTTTATGAGGTGCGATGTTAGTGCTATCGGTTTGTAATATTTTGCCTCTGCCTTATTTCCTCCTTTATGGAGTGGTGTTATCTCATATATTTTTTATATGTCAGGGATAACGCCAGTATCTAGGCTTTGTCTCCAAAGAATGTGAAGGGCCTGTGACAGTAGTGTTTTTTTTTTTTACAGATTTTGATGAATATAGAGTTCCAAGAGTCAGGACCTGGTGCAGAGTGCATAGGCATAGTGTCTATGGCTTCAAAATCCAGTGAGGATAGGGTGACATCTGATATTTGATTTGATGTTGGAATCACATCCATGAAAAATTAATTTGGATTATCAATCTTCAGTGTCTTTAGTGACAATATGACAGAGTCATATTGTCTTCTATTTCTATTCTATGAGCAGTATTTCGCTCAGTTCTTTGTTGTCATCAGTGAAAGTTCCATCTCTCTTTCGCAGGGGCCCGATACTAGATGTGGTTTTTGATCTTGATTTTGCATAGGAGAAAAAATATTTCGGATTTCTTTCTATTTCACTGATGGCCTTTTGCTCTCTTTGCCTCTCCTGGGTTTTGTATGATTCTTGTAGCTTGAGTTCAATTGTTTCTATTTCTCTACCTAACCTTCTTCGCCGTTCTTGAGACAGGGTGCGACTCTCAAGTTGTTCCAAGATTCGTTTTCTTCGCCTATATAGGGAACGACGTTCCCGTTCCAATCTGCATCTCTTCCACTTTTTTCTTAGGGGTATGCGGTTTGAACATATTTCTAGTGCTACTGAGCTTATTTTTTTCAGGCACTGGTTCAGGTTTGCATTTTCTAGCTGTTCTTCCCAGTTTATTTCTGTGAAGCCTTGGTTTATTTGTTCCCAGTTTATCTGTTTATTATTGACATTGAATTTGCAGAATTGTCCTCCCCTGGGGCTCGGGACTGGTTGTGCAGGACTACTCGCCATGCTTGTCAGAACTTCAATTAAGTTGTGATCTTAGTAAAAGGTATTTGTAATCATTAGGTTCCTGATGAATTCATCATTATTAATGAAAGTGGGGTCCAGCGTGTTCGCCTTCCTAGTTGGTTCTACTATTTGCTGGTTTAAGGCAAACCTATCGCACATCCGTAGCAGGTCATTTGCATGTGCCTGTTCATTTAGGCTACTTCCTGGTATTCTTTCTGATATTACTGTATTAGCCAGGTGCTTCCATTTCAGGTGCCGAAGGTTGAAGTCCCCAAACAGGATGATGTTCGGGGCTGGATTTGTGAGGTTTTTCAAGCAGTGTTCTATTTTCATTAGTTGGTCTTTAAACTGCTGAGGGTTTGCCTCCGGTGACTTATATACAAGGACAACAACTACATTTAGAATATCTTCTTTGATTATCATCACTTCCACCATATCATTTGTGGTGTTTAGCAGCTGAGTACAGATGAGTGTATACTTGATATAGAGGCTGACCCCACCCTGTAATCGCTGTTTCCTGTCACATCTGAAAAGATTGTACTCTGAGATCCATATTTCACCATCATGGTAGTCCTCTGTGTGGGTTTCCGTTAGGGCTGCAAACACTACATTTATAAATGCAGTGTTTACTGCATTTATAAAGTACAGTGCCTGATGTAGGAGGTCAGCCAGGAGGGAGGCAGGGATGTTGTGGGAGAGCCAGGAGGGAGGCAGGGATGTTGTGGGAGAGCCAGGAGGAAGGCAGGGCTGTTGTGGGAGAGCCAGGAGGGAGGCAGGGATGTTGTGGGAGAGCCAGGAGGAAGGCAGGGATGTTGTGGGAGAGCCAGGAGGAAGGCAGGGATGTTGTGGGAGAGCCAGGAGGGAGGCAGGGATGTTGTGGGAGAGCCAGGAGGGAGGCAGGGATGTTGTGGGAGAGCCAGGAGGGAGGCAGGGATGTTGTGGGAGAGCCAGGAGGGAGGCAGGGATGTTGTGGGAGAGCCAGGAGGAGGGCAGGGATGTTGTGGGAGAGCCAGGAGGGAGGCAGGGATGTTGTGGGAGAGCCAGGAGGGAGGCAGGGATGTTGTGGGAGAGCCAGGAGGAGGGCAGGGATGTTGTGGGAGAGCCAGGAGGGAGGCAGGGATGTTGTGGGAGAGCCAGGAGGGAGGCAGGGATGTTGTGGGAGAGCCAGGAGGAAGGCAGGGATGTTGTGGGAGAGCCAGGAGGAAGGCAGGGATGTTGTGGGAGAGCCAGGAGGAAGGCAGGGATGTTGTGGGAGAGCCAGGAGGGAGGCAGGGATGTTGTGGGAGAGCCAGGAGGGAGGCAGGGATGTTGTGGGAGAGCCAGGAGGAAGGCAGGGATGTTGTGGGAGAGCCAGGAGGGAGGCAGGGATGTTGTGGGAGAGCCAGGAGGGAGGCAGGGATGTTGTGGGAGAGCCAGGAGGGAGGCAGGGATGTTGTGGGAGAGCCAGGAGGGAGGCAGGGATGTTGTGGGAGAGCCAGGAGGGAGGCAGGGATGTTGTGGGAGAGCCAGGAGGAGGGCAGGGATGTTGTGGGAGAGCCAGGAGGGAGGCAGGGATGTTGTGGGAGAGCCAGGTGGGAGGCAGGGATGTTGTGGGAGAGCCAGGAGGGAGGCAGGGATGTTGTGGGAGAGCCAGGAGGAGGGCAGGGATGTTGTGGGAGAGCCAGGAGGGAGGCAGGGATGTTGTGGGAGAGGCAGGAGGAGGGCAGGGATGTTGTGGGAGAGCCAGGAGGGAGGCAGGGATGTTGTGGGAGAGCCAGGAGAGAGGCAGGGATGTTGTGGGAGAGCCAGGAGGAAGGCAGGGATGTTGTGGGAGAGCCAGGAGGAAGGCAGGGATGTTGTGGGAGAGCCAGGAGGGAGGCAGGGATGTTGTGGGAGAGCCAGGAGGGAGGCAGGGATGTTGTGGGAGAGCCAGGAGAGGGGTGTGGGGGCGGGGGGGGACTTGTGGTGAGCCAGTGACCCGGGGCATCAGTGATCAAGATACCAGGAGAGGCCATCAATCAATCAGCCATTAAGGATCCCTGGAGGGTGGGCTTCCTAACCCCTGAACTGTGGCTTGGTCCGCCTCAAGCCACTGTTCCGCCTCATGATGTGTGTGGTGTGTGCGTGTGGGATTGCGGGAGGGGCGCTTGTGTGCGTGTGGGATTGGGGGAGAGGCGTTTGTGTGCGTGTGGGATTGGGGGAGGGGCGCTTATGTGCGTGTGGGATTGGGGGAGGGGCGCTTGTGTGCGTGTGGGATTGGGGGAGGGGCGCTTATGTGCGTGTGGGATTGGGGGAGGGGCGCTTGTGTGCGTGTGGGATTGGGGGAGGGGCGTTTGTGTGCGTGTGGGATTGGGGGAGGGGCGCTTGTGTGCGTGTGGGATTGGGGGAGGGGCGTTTGTGTGCGTGTGGGATTGCGGGAGGGGCGCTTGTGTGCGTGTGGGATTGCGGGAGGGGCGCTTGTGTGCGTGTGGGATTGCGGGAGGGGCGTTTGTGTGCGTGTGGGATTGGGGGAGAGGCGTTTGTGTGCGTGTGGGATTGGGGGAGGGGCGCTTATGTGCGTGTGGGATTGGGGGAGGGGCGCTTGTGTGCGTGTGGGATTGGGGGAGGGGCGCTTATGTGCGTGTGGGATTGGGGGAGGGGCGCTTGTGTGCGTGTGGGATTGGGGGAGGGGCGTTTGTGTGCGTGTGGGATTGGGGGAGGGGCGCTTGTGTGCGTGTGGGATTGGGGGAGGGGCGTTTGTGTGCGTGTGGGATTGGGGGGAGGGGCGCTTGTGTGCGTGTATTTATTATTAGTGCCTGCGGGAGTGAGGTGTTAGCTCCTGAACCCCGCCTTTGTGTCCGGCTGGGGGGAAGGAGGGGTGAGTGTGTCCAGGGGGGAGGGAGGGGGTGTGTCCGGCTGGGGGGAAGGAGGGGTGAGTATGTCCAGGGGGGAGGGAGGGGATGTGTCCGGCTGGGGGGAAGGAGGGGTGAGTGTGTCCAGGGGGGAGGGAGGGGGTGTGTCCGGCTGGGGGGGAGGGGGAAGGGTTTAGAGAAGGACCCCACCAAGACGCCGTGTTCAAGGTGGTGGTGATACTGCACTTAAACGCTCTTGTACCTGGCGCTCATCTTGGCTATTTCTGACCACCTCCCTCCTCCCTGTGCTCCAGCTGCTGCTGTACGGGGTCCCTGTGCTCCAGCTGCTGGTGTACGGGGTCCCTGTGCTCCAGCTGCTGGTGTACGGGGTCCCTGTGCTCCAGCTGCTGGTGTACGGGGTCCCTGTGCTCCAGCTGCTGGTGTACGGGGTCCCTGTGCTCCAGCTGCTGGTGTACGGGGCCCCTGTGCTCCAGCTGCTGGTGTACGGGGTCCCTGTGCTCCAGCTGCTGGTGTACGGGGTCCCTGTGCTCCAGCTGCTGCTGTACGGGGTCCCTGTGCTCCAGCTGCTGCTGTACGGGGTCCCTGTGCTCCAGCTGCTGCTGTACGGGGTCCCTGTGCTCCAGCTGCTGCTGTACGGGGTCCCTGTGCTCCAGCTGCTGCTGTACGGGGTCCCTGTGCTCCAGCTGCTGCTGTACGGGGTCCCTGTGCTCCAGCTGCTGGTGTACTGGGTCCCTGTGCTCCAGCTGCTGGTGTACGGGGTCCCTGTGCTCCAGCTGCTGCTGTACGGGGTCCCTGTGCTCCAGCTGCTGGTGTACGGGGTCCCTGTGCTCCAGCTGCTGCTGTACGGGGTCCCGGTGCTCCAGCTGCTGGTGTACGGGGTCCCTGTGCTCCAGCTGCTGGTGTACGGGGTCCCTGTGCTCCAGCTGCTGGTGTACGGGGTCCCTGTGCTCCAGCTGCTGGTGTAAGGGGTCTCTCTCTCTCTCTTTTCCTCCGGGCTTAGTATTGTTTTTAGCTCGTCTGGGTCTAAACAAATTACCTTTCATCTTGTCGTTCACGGTTCACTAGGCCAGTGTGTCTTTAAGGATAGACTAGGCCAGTGTGTCTTTAAGGATAGACTAGGCCAGTGTGTCTTTAAGGATAGACTAGACCAGTGTGTCTTTAAGGATAGACTAGGCCAGTGTGTCTTTAAGGATAGACTAGGCCAGTGTGTCTTTAAGGATAGACTAGACCAGTGTGTCTTTAAGGATAGACTAGACCAGTGTGTCTTTAAGGATAGACTAGGCCAGTGTGTCTTTAAAGATAGACTAGACCAGTGTGTCTTTAAGGATAGACTAGGCCAGTGTGTCTTTAAGGATAGACTAGACCAGTGTGTCTTTAAGGATAGACTAGGCCTGTGTGTCTTTAAGGATAGACTAGGCCTGTGTGTCTTTAAGGATAGACTAGGCCAGTGTGTCTTTAAGGATAGACTAGACCAGTGTGTCTTTAAGGATAGACTAGGCCAGTGTGTCTTTAAGGATAGACTAGACCAGTGTGTCTTTAAGGATAGACTAGGCCTGTGTGTCTTTAAGGATAGACTAGGCCAGTGTGTCTTTAAGGATAGACTAGACCAGTGTGTCTTTAAGGATAGACTAGGCCAGTGTGTCTTTAAGGATAGACTAGGCCTGTGTGTCTTTATGGATAGACTAGGCCAGTGTGTCTTTAAGGATAGACTAGGCCAGTGTGTCTTTAAGGATAGACCTGGCCTGTGTGTCTTTAAGGATAGACTAGGCCAGTGTGTCTTTAAGGATAGACTAGGCCTGTGTGTCTTTATGGATAGACTAGGCCAGTGTGTCTTTAAGGATAGACTAGGCCAGTGTGTCTTTAAGGATAGACTAGGCCAGTGTGTCTTTAAGGATAGACTAGGCCAGTGTGTCTTTAAGGATAGACTAGGCCTGTGTGTCTTTATGGATAGACTAGGCCAGTGTGTCTTTAAGGATAGACTAGGCCAGTGTGTCTTTAAGGATAGACTAGGCCAGTGTGTCTTTAAGGATAGACTAGGCCAGTGTGTCTTTAAGGATAGACTAGGCCTGTGTGTCTTTATGGATAGACTAGGCCAGTGTGTCTTTAAGGATAGACTAGGCCAGTGTGTCTTTAAGGATAGACTAGGCCAGTGTGTCTTTAAGGATAGACTAGGCCTGTGTGTCTTTAAGGATAGACTAGGCCAGCGTGTCTTTAAGGAT
Organism: Procambarus clarkii; assembly: GCF_040958095.1. Taxonomy (NCBI): domain Eukaryota; kingdom Metazoa; phylum Arthropoda; class Malacostraca; order Decapoda; family Cambaridae; genus Procambarus; species Procambarus clarkii. The sequence continues at coordinate 16,539,806 of NC_091192.1, read as the reverse complement.
AGACTAGGAGAGTGTGTCTTTAAGGATAGACTAGGCCTGTGTGTCTTTAAGGATAGACTAGGCCAGTGTGTCTTTAAGGATAGACTAGGCCAGTGTGTCTTTATGGATAGACTAGGCCAGTGTGTCTTTAAGGATAGACTAGACCAGTGTGTCTTTAAGGATAGACTAGATCAGTGTGTCTTTAAGGATAGACTAGGCCTGTGTGTCTTTAAGGATAGACTAGGCCAGTGTGTCTTTAAGGATAGACTAGGCCTGTGTGTCTTTAAGGATAGACTAGGAGAGTGTGTCTTTAAGGATAGACTAGGCCTGTGTGTCTTTAAGGATAGACTAGGCCAGTGTGTCTTTAAGGATAGACTAAGCCAGTGTGTCTTTAAGGATAGACTAGGCCAGTGTGTCTTTAAGGATAGACTAGGCCAGTGTGTCTTTAAGGATAGACTAGACCAGTGTGTCTTTAAGGATAGACTAGGCCAGTGTGTCTTTAAGGATAGACTAGGCCAGTGTGTCTTTAAGGATAGACTAGGCCAGTGTGTCTTTAAGGATAGACTAGGCCAGTGTGTCTTTAAGGATAGACTAGGCCAGTGTATCTTGAGCATGTTTCTCACGCCACTAGGCCTAGTCTCTTGAGGCTAGTTAGAAGGTGTCAGCCAAACAACTAGCCTCTGCGTGATAGTGAATTATCATGTGTTGTCCATGTGGTTCCTCTGCCTGGGAGGGGGGAGAGAGGGAGGGAGAGAGAGGGAGGGAGAGAGAGGGAGGGAGAGAGAGGGAGGGAGAGAGAGGGAGAGAGAGGGAGGGAGAGAGAGGGAGGGAGAGAGAGGGAGGGAGAGAGAGGGAGGGAGAGAGAGGGAGGGAGAGAGAGGGAGGGAGAGAGGGAGGGAGAGAGAGGGAGGGAGAGAGAGGGAGGGTAAAAGAGAGATGGGTGGGAGAGAGAGAGGCAGCGACACTAGAGAAGAGCTCCGGATCTTCTCACAACTACTGGCAGGATCATGAGAAAAGTCGTAAAGAGGGCAGTAGATGCGTTGAGCAGGGGCCCCCAGAGCCTGGCTCAGGGGCCCCAGAGTCTGGCTCAGGGGCCCCAGAGTCTGGCTCAGGGGGGCCCCAGCGTCTGTTTCAGGGGGCCCAGCGTCTGGCTCAGGGGGCCCCAGCGCCTGGCTCAGGGGGCCCCAGAGCCTGGCTAAGGGGGCCCCAGCGTCTGTTTCAGGGGGCCCAGCATCTGGCTCAAAGGGCCCCAGAGACTGGCTCAGGGGGCCCCAGAGCCTGGCTCAGGGGGCCCCAGCGCCTGGCTCAGGGGGCCCAAGCGTCTGTTTCAGGGGGCCCAGCGTCTGGCTCAGGGAGCCCCAGAGCCTGGCTCAGGGGGGCCCCAGCGTCTGGCTCAGGGGGGCCCCAGCGTCTGGCTCAGGGGGCCCAGCGTCTGGCTCAGGGGGGGCCCCAGCGTCTGGCTCAGGGGGCCCTGAGAGAGACCATCACACATGTGTGGACCTGCCGTGGTGGGCGCCCTCCTACACCCACTGCTGCAGGAAGGTCATGGCTGTCTCACTGCTGCTGCTGCTGCTGCTGCTGCTGCTGATGTTCATGATGATTTAAGTAGTTTTGTCAGGGACAGGCAGCCTGCTATATATACTTTAGGAATGTATCGCGGTCTCCCCAATGGCGAACTACTAACCCTCCCCAGGATGCTACTCAACATTAGTGGCCTGACTTCATTTCCGAATAGCTGATTTTAACGGCCTAAGAAATGTTTGTATGTAATAGATAGGAAACTCCAGGGCACGGGTGGGGTGGGGGGAGCGGTCATGGAGGGAGGCGTGGCCCTAACGATGGGGGAGGTCGAAGGGATTTCGATGTGGATTCAAAACATTTGCATTCTTTAAGCATCCTGGCAAACACTTCGCCCGGCCCTGGGGGTTTGTTTAATTTTAGTTTCACTATTTGTTTAATAACATCGTCCCTGGTAACTGCTTAACTAGTCAATCTATCCTCTTCCCCACCCACATAGACTTGTTCGGCTGAAGGCATATTGTTACGTTCATCTTTAGTAAATACAGAGATAAAATATTTATTTAAAATACTACTAATCTCTTCGTATCAGTTACCTGACCTGTCTCAGTTTTTAATGGACCAATCCATTCCCCTAATCTTTGTTCGATATAAGTGAAAAAAAAACTTTAGGATTTGTCTTTGCTTGTCCTGCTATGAGAACTTCATAGTTTCTTTTTGCCCTCCTTATCTTACTCTATTTTAACATTTCTAACCAGTTGGACAAATTCTTCTCTAAACTGACTTCCCAATTCTTAATCCTTTTGTACAAAGTTTTCTACCTATAAGGTTCTTCAGATTCTTTGTTATCCATTTCAGGTCATTATTATTAGATCTATTAAGTTTGTTTGGTGTACTATGTTCCTGTGCATATAGGATACTTAGAATATTTTAATATAAGATATTAGAATATTTTCTAATTTAAATTTTCTAATTTAGTTAGAAAATTTCTAATTTTTCTTAGAATATTTTTAAGTTATATTTTGAATCCACATCGAAATCCCTTCTTACGTGCTACGTTATTTCCTCCATTTCCAATTTCCAAAATCTCTACTAAGTATATTAAAGGCTTTTATCATGTCTTACCCGCTCTCCATTTTTCAAGCGTAGTCATGTTTAGTTCTTTCAGGCGCTCTTCATATCTACCTTCGCAATTCTGGTACGAGCCTCGTCGCAAACTTCTGAACCTTTTCTAGTTTCCTTATGTGTTTCTTCAGGTGGGGACTCCATGATGAGGCGTCTTACTCTAAGACTGGTCTCACGTAGGCAGTGTAAAACGCCCTAAAAGCCTCCTCACTTAGATTTCTGAATGATGTTCTAACTTTTGGCAGTGTAGAGTACGCTGCTGTCGTTATCCTATTTATATGTGCCTCAGGAGTTAGATTAGGTGTTACGTCCACGCCCAGGTCTCTTTCTCGCGTCGTCACAGGTAGGCAGTTCCCCTTCATCGTGTACTGTCCCTTAGGTCTCCTATCACCTGATCCCATTTCCATAACTTTACATTTGCTCGTACTGAACTCCAGAAGCCATTTTTCTGACCATCTCTGCAACCTGTTTAAATCCTCTTGGAGGATCCTACAATCTTCATCTGTCACAACTCTTCTCATTAATGTTGTGTCATCCGCGAACATTAACATGTAGGACTCTACTCCTGTAAACATGCCATTAACGTATATTAAAAATAGACATTGGTCCCAGCACCGTTCCTTGAGGTACTCCACTCGTTACTGTTCGCCAGTGTGTGTGTGTGTACTTACCTAATTGTGCTTGCTGGGGTTCAGCTCTGGCTCTTTGGTCCCGTCTCTCAATCGTCAATCAACAGGTGTACAGGTTCCTGAGCCTATTGGGCTCTATCATATCTACACTTGAAACTGTGTATGGAGTCAGCCTCCACCACATCACTGCCTAATGCATTCCATTTGTCAACCACTCTGCTTTCTGGTGTTCTGTTATTCCGGAAGTTCCTCCACGCCCTTTTGTTCAGTACCTTTGCTTCAATACATGCCCTATTATACCATGGATTCTTCTTTTGCTTCTCGGATTTTTCCCTTTGGGCCGGGATGAACCTCTTTACTGCCTCCTGACACTTTGGGTGACATAGTCCATCATACCTTGTACAGACTTAGCTCTGAGGTCTGTGTCTCAAGGTATTTCCCTTAGGAAACTTCTCATCTCCTCATATTTCCTCTTTCGGTATGCTAGCCTTTTGTTTCCTAACTTTTTTTTGGGAAGATAAATCCTAGCTCTGCCAGGTACTCAAAGATCAATACACTGTGATCACTCATTCCCAAGGGTGCTTCCATCTTAACTTCCCTTATAGCCCACTCATTTAGGGTAGGATCGAGCATGGCTGGTTCATCTTCTCCTCTCATTGTGTGTGTGTGTGTGTGTACTCACCTAATTGTGCTTGCGGGGGTTGAGCTTTGGCTCTTTGGTCCCGCCTCTCAACTGTCAATCAACTGGTGTACAGATTCCTGAGCCTACTGGGCTCTATCATACCTACATTTGAAACTGTGTATGGAGTCAGCCTCCACCACATCACTTCCTAGTGCATTCCATTTATTAACTACTCTGACACTGAAAAAATTCTTTCTAACGTCTCTGTGGCTCATCTGGGTACTAAGTTTCCACCTGTGTCCCCTTGTTCGTGTCCCACCCGTGCTGAAGAGTTTGTCTTTGTCCACCCTGTCAATTCCCCTGAGAATTTTGTAGGTGGTTATCATGTCTCCCCTTACTCTTCTGTTTTCCAGGGATGTGAGGTTCAGCTCCTTTAGCCTTTCCTCGTAGCTCAATCCTCTCAGTTCCGGGACGAGCCTGGTGGCATACCGCTGAATCTTCTCTAACTTTGTCTTGTGTTTAACTAGGTATGGACTCCAGGCTGGAGCTGCATACTCCAGGATTGGTCTTACATAAGTGGTATACAGGGTTCTGAAAGATTCCTTACACAAGTTTCTGAAGGCAGTTCTTATGTTGGCCAGTCTAGCATATGCCGCTGATGATATTCTTTTGATGTGGGCCTCTGGGGACAGGTTCGGTGTGATATCAACCCCCAGATCCTTCTCTCTATTTGATTCTTGCAGGATTTCCCCTCCCAGATGATACCTTGTGTTCAGCCTCCTGCTCCCTTCGCCTAATTTCATCACCTTACACTTTCCAGAGTTGAACTTCAGCAGCCATTTTCTAGACCATTCCTCCAGTTTATCCAGGTCATCCTGTAGTCTCTGTCTATCTTCATCCGTCTTGATTCTTCTCATAATTTTTGCATCATCAGCAAACATCGAGAGGAATGAGTCTATACCCTCTGGAAGATCGTTCACATATATTAGAAACAGGATGGGTCCAAGTACTGAGCCCTGTGGGACTCCGCTGGTGACATCTCGCCACTCTGATGTCTTCCCCCTCACCGTTACTCGCTGTTTCCTGTTGCTTAAATACTCCCTTATCCACTGGAGCACCTTCCCTTTTACTCCTGCCTGTTGCTCCAACTTTTTTAACAGCCTTTTATGGGGTACTGTGTCGAAGGCTTTTTGGCAATCCAGGAAAATGCAGTCGGCCCACCCTTCTCTTTCCTGCCTAATTTTCGTTGCCTGGTCATAAAATTCTATTAACCCTGTGAGGCACGATTTACCATCTCTGAACCCATGTTGGTGGTGCGTTACAAAGTTATTTCCCTCCAGATGCTCTACGAGCCTTTTCCTCACGATCTTCTCCAGCACCTTGCATGGTATACAAGTTAAGGAAACTGGCCTGTAATTCAGTGCCTCTTGCCTGTCACCCTTTTTGTATATTGGGACCACGTTAGCTGTCTTCCAACTTTCTGGTAAGTCTCCTGTTTCCAGTGACCTGTTATACACCATAGAGAGTGGCACACTTAGTGCTTCTGCACCTTCCTTTAGTATCCATGGTGAGATTCTATCAGGCCCAACAGCCTTTGTCACATCTAGCTCCAGCAGACACCTTTTGACCTCATCACTGGTGAGGTCAAATTCCTCCAAGGTTTCCAAGGTTGCCGCCTCCTCATTTAGTGCAGGGGCTTCTCCTTGTTCTATTGTGAAGACCTCCTGGAATCTCTTGTTGAGTTCTTCACACACCTCCTTGTCATTCTCTGTGTATCTGTTCTCCCCTTTCCGCAGCTTCATCACTTGTTCCTTCACTGCTGTTTTCCTCCTGATATGGCTGTGGAGCAGCTTTGGTTGGGTCTTGGCTTTACTCGCGATGTCATTTTCAAACTGTCTCTCTGCTTCCCTCCTCACTCTGATGTACTCATTTCTGGCCCTCTGGTACCTCTCCCTGCTCTCTGGTGTTCTGTTATTTCTGTAGTTTCTCCATGTTCTTTTACTCAGTTGTTTCGCTACCTTACATTCCTGGTTGAACCATGGGTTTTTCTGTTGTTTTCCGTTTTTCTCCTTTTGGACGGGGATAAACCTGTCTGCAGCTTCCTGGCACTTTTGGGTGACAATATCCATCATGTGTGTGTGTGTGTGTGTGTGTGTGTGTGTGTGTGTGTGTGTGTGTGTGTGTGTGTGTGTATGTGTGTACTCACCTATTTGTACTCACCAATTTGTGCTTGCAGGATCGAGCATTGACTCTTGGATCCCGCCTTTCCAGCTATCGGTTGTTTACAGCAATGACTCCTGTCCCATTTCCCTATCATACCTAGTTTTAAAAGTATGAATAGAGTTTGCTTCCACAACCTGTTCCCCAAGTGCATTCCATTTTTCTACTACTCTCACGCTAAAAGAAAACTTCCTAACATCTCTGTGACTCATCTGAGTTTCCAGTTTCCACCCATGTCCCCTCGTTCTGTTATTATTATGTGTGAACATTTCATCTATTTCCACTTTGTCAATTCCCCTGAGTATTTTATATGTCCCTATCATATCTCCTCTCTCCCTTCTTTTCTCTAATGTCGTAAGGTTCAGTTCGTGCAGACGCTCTTCATATCCCATCCCTCGTAACTCTGGGACAAGCCTCGTCGCAAACCTCTGAACCTTCTCCAGTTTCTTTATGTGTTTCTTCAGGTGGGGGCTCCATGATGGCGCGGCATACTCTAAGACGGGTCTCACGTAGGCAGTGTAAAGCGCCCTAAAAGCCTCCTCATTTAGGTTTCTGAATGAAGTTCTAATTTTCGCCAGTGTAGAGTACGGTGCTGTCGTTATCCTATTTATATGTGCCTCAGGAGTTAGATTAGGTGTCACATCCACTCCCAGGTCTCTTTCTCGAATCGTTACATGTAATCGAATCGAATGTTCTCGAAGGCTGTTCCCCTTCATTGTGTACTGTCCCTTTGGTCTCCTATCACCTGATCCCATTTCCATAACTTTACATTTACTGGTGTTAAACTCCAGTAGCCATTTCCCTGACCATCTCTGCAACCTGTTTAAGTCCTCTTGGAGGATCCTACAATCCTCGTCTGTCACAACTCTTCTCATTAATTTTGCGTCATCCGCAAACATTGACATGTATGATTCCACTCCTGTAAACATATCATTTACGTAAATTAGAAAGAGGATTGGTCCCAGCACCGATGCTTGAGGTACTCCACTTGTTACTGTTCGCCAGTCCGACTTCTCGCCCCTTACCATTACCCTCTGGCTCCTTCCTGTTAGGTAGTTCTTCACCCATACTAGGGCCTTTCCGCTTACTCCTGCCTGCCTCTCAAGTTTGTATAGCAGTCTCATGTGCGGTACTGTATCAAAGGCCTTTTGTGTTTACTAGTTGTGTTTACTAGTTGTGTTTTTGCGGGGGTTGAGCTTTGCTCTTTCGGCCCGCCTCTCAACTGTCAATCAACTGTTTACTAACTACTTTTTTTTTTTTTTTTCACACCACACACACACACCCCAGGAAGCAGCCCGTGACAGCTGACTAACTCCCAGGTACCTATTTACTGCTAGGTAACAGGGGCACTTAGGGTGAAAGAAACTTTGCCCATTTGTTTCTGCCTCGTGCGGGAATCGAACCCGCGCCACAGAATTACGAGTCCTGCGCGCTATCCACCAGGCTACGAGGCCCCTTTTGTGTGTGTGTGTGTGTGTGTGTGTGTGTGTGTGTGTGTGTGTGTGTGTGTGTGTGTGTGTGTGTGTGTGTGTGTGTGGAGAACAATATCGTGGAAGGAACCAATAACAGCGCCCACACAAAGACAATACAAGTGAGGCGGCGTCTGTCCGTCGTGTACAAATACTGTATTAATAAGCATAAGTCGATCACAGAGAACACTACACTTGTCCTCTCTAAAGAAGTATCGTGAATAATATTAAAAAGTTCCTTTTGGTCTAGATAACTAGTCTTATTATTTAAGAAATCAACATGGGTGCGGCGAAGTTTGGGCTGCATCTAGGGATTCGGATGGGGATGTAGTGGGCGTCGCCATGATTCATGACGTCATGCGTACCAGGCCACTTGCGAGAATAACAAACCCAAAACCCAAACAAACACCACTTGGGTGCTTGCTAATTAGCATTCCAGCATGCCCGTTTTGCCAATGTTGTTGACACTTAGGTATAAGGCTCTTTTTCTCCCAGCACTAGTCAGGGAGGGAAGGAAGAAAAGTGGCTTTATTTATGGAGAGTGGAAGCTACCCTCCCCCGCAGGAAGGCATATGGCACATGGGTGAGGCTGTGTCCGTGTGGGGTCTCTTGGCTCAGGCGTGGGCACACTGCTGGGTGGCCGGACGCAGCCCCGCAGGAAGGCATATGGCACATGGGTGAGGCTGTGTCCGTGTGGGGTCTCTTGGCTCAGGCGTGGGCACACTGCTGGGTGGCCGGACGCAGCCTCCTCCTCACGGTATATGCACAGTTTCGCGCCCAAATGCAACAATTTCCATCGGCACTGGTGAAACGTTCCCCCCCCCCCTCCCTCCCTCCCTCCCCGCCCTCCGGCTCGGATTTTTATAGATAAGCAGAAATTCGCAGGTGGCAGTGGTCGCCCTGGAGGTCCCCAGCCCATACTCGCGTGTAGGCCGCTGTGTACCTGGACACACCTCTATGTCTTTCCCCTTTATACACATGTGTATAAGGCGCATAAACACTTATATAGGCAAAAAAAAATGTGGCACTTATATACCACCTCTGGTGCAATTGCAGAGACCCACATCCTCAAAGAAGAAAACAAAGAGCATTCAGAGAAGACCTTGTGGATTCTCACTGAATACTTTAATCTTTTCCTCTCCTACCACCCCTATTATTTTTTGTATGTTTTGTTTTATTTTGTTTCATTTTATTGCAATGCTACAGTTTACAGAGTTTACAGTTTACACACACACATATATATAACAATATAACAATCAGCGTTCGAAGACCTCGTCCAGCTCCTCGGAGGTTGCGTGCGTACCCAGGATACAGCACGCATTTCCCCTCTGAACTGCGACACTGAGGCGCTGGAACAGGAAACTGGCTGCTCGTGGGTCTCTAGTTTTCCCAATGAGTTCCTCGCCCACCTCCTTTAAAAACTTGAGTGCACATTTACCCCAGGCGCCCAGAGTCTCAGAGCCTATCGGCACGAACCTGTAACAACGTTCTAGGTCTCTGTACTTGTTGGTTTTCTGGGTCTCCCTGAAGGTGGCTGCCCCGCCTCCCTCAGCTGAGCTATAAGGTAGATAGGTATCAGCCAATGTAGATGCACACGTGTAATCCCATACGACCTGTTTACCTTCCCTCCACGGCTGCAGGGTGACTCCATCTGGGCGTTTTTGACTGTTGTCAGGTCTGCACAACTGAGGTTCCCTTTGTGCCGGACACCCAGCTGTAGCCAAACTTCTCTTGATAATGTCATTGACATATATATATATATATATATATATATATATATATATATATATATATATATATATATATATATATATATATATATATATATATAATATATTTATATATATATATAATATATTTATATATATATTTATATATAAAGTGGGTACCAACTCTGGTGCAATTGTAGGGACCCACGGCATCAAAGAAGGGAACACAGAGCATTCAGAGAAAAACTTGCCATTTAGCTCTGAATACGTATGAGTGTTCACTTCTACCAGCCCCTTTTTTTATGTCGTACACTTTATTATACAAGATTATACAGTTACATATATGATTGTTTACAAAAAAATTAACATTAAGATCACATAAGAGGAAGTTTGTTTCCTAGAGTCTGTAGATTCCTTCGAATTCCTCCGACGCCGGGCAGGAACCGAGGATGCAGCGGGCATTCCCCCTCTGAATCGCGACACTGAGGCGCTGGAAGAGAAAACTTGCTGCTTTAGGGTCTCTTGTAGTGTCAATGCGCCTGGAACCAAGATCCTTAAGAAACCTTCTTGCACTCTCTCCCCATGGGCCTAAGGTCTCGGACCCTATTGGAACGAAGTTGTACCGGTGATCTAATTCCCTGTACTTGATTGACTTGTATCTTTCTCTGCGTGTCATGTATGTGTCATGTATGTGGTTGCCAGGGTGGATACGCAAGTATTGTCCCACGCCAACTGTCTGCCACCCTTCCAAGGGCGCAGTGTGATTCCGTCTCGCTGATGTCGAGGTCTCTTGCTGTCGCTGTATCTATCGATGATTTCTGTGTTTCTTGTTAAGATTTCTCTGGTGATGGTCTGGTTGTGAGAAGAGATTATATATTCCTTGATGGAGCTCTGTTGTTTGTGCATTGTTAATCGCCTAGAAAAAGACGTTTTTGTCTTGCCTATATACTAAGTTCTTTGGGGCTTACAGTCCCCAAGTGGGCATGTGAAGGCATATACAACGTTGGTTTCCTTCAAGGCGTTCTGTTTGACGTCTGGGGAGTTTTTCAAGAGTAGGTTGTCCGTTTTTTTGTTTTTGTAGTAAATTGTCAATTGTATTTTCTGATTTTTGTCTGTAGGGATAACGTTCCTAGTAATAATATCTTTCAGAACACTTTCCTCCGTTTTATGAGCCGTCGAAAAGAAGTTCTTGTAAAACAGTCTAATAGGAGGTACAAGTATTGTTAGTTGACTCTTCAGAGGTTGTATGGCATTTCACCTTTCTTTTTATGACGTCTTCAACATAACCGTTAGAGAAGCCATTGTTGATTAGGACCTGCCTTTCCCTACAGCGTTCTTCATCGACTTGCTTCCATCCTGAGTTGTGACTGAGAGCCCGGTCGACGTAAGCATTGACAACACTCCTCCTGTACCTGTCTGGGCAGTCACTATTGTCATTGAGGCACATTCCTATGTTTGTTTCCTTAGTGTAAACTGCAGTGTGGAAGCCTTTGTTCCTTTCCGTGACTGTTACATCTAGAAAGGGCAGCTTCCCATCATTCTCCATCTTGTAAGTGAATCTTAACACAGAATTCTGCTCAAATGCCTCCTTCAGCTGCTGCAGAAGTTTGGCGCATCTGGTACCTGCATAAAAATGTTGTCAACATACCTGCAGTATATGGCGGGTTTTGCCTAATAAGCCAAGTTTTCATGAATTAATTGTTTTTCGACTACCTAACCTACCTAACCTAACCTAACTTTTTCGGCTACCTAACCTAACCTATAAAGATAGGTTATGTTAGGTTAGGTAGGGTTGGTTAGGTTCGGTCATATATCTAAGTTAATTTTACCTCCAATTAAAAAAAATTGACCTCATATATAATGAATTGGGTAGCTTCATTATTTCATAAGAAAAAAAATAGAGAAATTATATTAATTCAGGAAAACTTGGCTTATTAGGCAAATCGGGCCTTGCATAGTTGGCTGAGAAGTGCGTTCTGGCTACTAGGTACGACATATATATATATATATATATATATATATATATATATATATATATATATATATATATATATATATATATATTATGATCTCCCTGCAAGATGACCAGTGGGACCAAGCAACGCTCCCAGTTAGACTCGTGGGTATAGGTATTCGCAAGGCGACACAGTTAGCATTGCCGGCATTCTTATCCTCGACCAGTGCGACAGGTGAATTAGTGAATGAAATACTACCAGAATACCTAAGAGACTCCATTGGAATTTATGATCCCAAATTCGCGGACGGAGCCGGTCAGTGGGACAATCTTGCCAACTCTCACCTTCGACCAACTGTTCCAAACTACTACAAACAGGCCAAATGGGATAGCCCCATAGTGGAGAACATTGCCTCAGCATTGCTGGAGGCAGCTTCTGGTAAGGACAAGACGCGACTCCTAAATGTGCCTATATATTGGTGTTGCCCTGCGCCTTGCCGGCCCCATCTCCACCGGACACCGGTGTATTTGCGGCTGTCAGCGGACCAATACGGCAGCCATGGTCTCATCTGTCGTAAGACACAGGGAAAAATTGCCAGACATGAAGCAGTCAATGAGATCATCTAGAGAAGTTTGGCTTCAGCTGGGTGTCCAGCCCAATGGAACCCCAGTTATGCAGACCTGACAACAGTCACAAACGCCCAGATGGAGCCACCCTGCTTGATACCTGTTTGATGGGGTTCTGGGAGTTGTTCTACTCCTCAAGCCCGGCACGAGGCCAGGCTTGACTTGTGAGAGCTTGGTCCAACAGGCTGTTGCTTGGAGCGGCCCGCAGGCCCACCCTGCAGCCATGGAGGGAAGGTAAACAGGTCGTATGGGACTACACGTGTGCGTCTACAGTGGCTGATACCTATCTACCTCAAAGCACTGCTGAGGGAGGCGGGGCAGCCACCTTCAGGGAGACCCAGAAAACCAACAAGTCCAGGGACATAGAACGTTGTTACAGGTTCGTGCCGATAGGCTCCGAGACCCTGGGCGCCTATGCACTTAAGTTCCTAAAGTCTACCATGCACCATATCCACGGTGGTTTCCAGTTTGTTATATCAGAATCAACGTGATTGGTTAATGATGTTTATAAGCTCAACTCATTAGCCAATCACAGACTACAGTTTTCCCTCATCCAAACGACACGGCTCAGCCAATCACCAGCTGGCTTACATTCCCCGGTTGAAGTAATACTGTTGGGGTTTGGTCGAATTAGATATAATGACAATTGTGGTTGGCATGTGATTAACCACTACCCTCCCCCCCCTGGATATCCACTACCCCCCCTACGGATATCCACTACCCCCTCCCCCTCATAACGTTTTGAAACCATCCCTCCCCTATTACAAAAATACTTTAACCTCCCCCCCTCCCCTCATCCCCACCCTTGTAAACCTCCCCCCTCCCCTCATCCCCACCCTTGTAAACCTCCCCCCTCCCCTCATCCCCACCCTTGTAAACCTCCCCCCTCCCCCCCTCCCCTCATCCCCACCCTTGTAACAACAACCCTCCCTTGCTCCAGGACACCCACCCCCCCAGCTTCCGCCCCTCCCCCCATCTATTGTTAACAATGACTGGACACTTTTACTTGAGTGTTGGATCCGCCATTGTTGCTCCTGCCCCCCCCCCTCCCCCTAGTACTGGGAGAGAGAGAGAGAGAGAGAGAGAGAGAGTGGGGGGGGAGAAATCTTTATCGTCAGTTTTCCATTACAAAGTTGACCTACGGATTTTATCTGCAGTTTGAAAGGTAAATAATTTTTAAATCAAATGCACTCCTGATTTGTTCCGCAACCCCCCCCCCCCCTTTCTTTCTTTCTCCCTCCCTCTCTCTCTCTCTCTCTCTCTCTCTCTCTCTCTCTCTCTCTCTCTCTCTCTCTCTCTCTCTCTCTCTCTCTCTCTCTCTCTCTCTCTCTCTCTCTCTCTGCACATCGGTCTTGCTAGGTTTGGTGTATTTCTTATGCTCAATCATTTCCGATTTGGTGAAATATATATATTTTACGGAGTGAAAATCACATCGTGAGTGTTCATCCTGTGGTCTGAACAACCTGTGTTGATGCCGGGGATCAATGCCCTCGCGGCCCGGTCTCTGACGTGGCCTCATGGTTGGCAGTGTGGTCAACCAGGCTGGTAGATGCCGCCCCTCACAGTCTGGCCTTAGTTGATGAGGACGGGCTGCTTGGTTTCCCGCCCGAGAGTCGAACCTGGGATCATCAATATTGCAGCCCGTGCTAATCAACAAAGGCCAGTGTTCATTCCATGCACCCGCCAAACCCCCTTACCTTGTGGTTACCTTGAAGGGGTTTCGGGGCTTAGCGTCCCCGCGGCCCGGTCGTCGACAAGGCCTCCTGGTTGCTGGACTGGCCAATCAGGCTGTTTGACGCAGCTGCTCGCAGCCTGACGTATGAGTCACAGCCTGGTTGATCAGGTATCCTTAGGAGGTGTTTATCGAGTTCTCTCTTGAACACTGTGAGGGGTCGGCCAGTCATGCCCCTTATGTGTAGTGGAAGCGTGTTGAACAGTCTCGGGCCTCTGATGGTGATAGTTCTCTCTCAGAGTACCTGTTGCACCTCTGCTCTTGAACGGGGGGGGGGGGGGTATTCTACACATCCTGCCATACCTCCTGGTCTCATGTGATGTTATTTCTGTGTGCAGGTTTCGGGCCACGACCTGTTTACGAATTAAAAATTGGTAACACGTGACTCACAACTGATGACGTTCGAATATTTATCGAACAGTGCTTCGCTGATGACCTCTGTTCGAATCGCAACTGTAAATACTTCATCCACAAATACAAACAATTGTCAACAGAACCTAAACAGCAGAACTAGCCTACGGCAAAATATGCACACTATGCAAATATATATTAACAATTTATATATGAGAAGGGGGTTTGGCGGTTGGATTAACAGGCATTTGGCCTTTGTTTCACTGTAATTGTTTATACAGTATATATATTTTACGCTAGAGGCCAGGCTAACCTTTTATGATTCATAGTTTGCATTTTTATTTAATGCTGATGTTATTTTATCTAAATTTAATGTTTTCTAATATATCTAATAGGCTTAATGATATTAGTAAAACAAGGACCATTTATACACAGTGTTTTAATATGAAATTATTTTTCTGCATAATTAGTGATAGGCTCCACGTCGAGTGTTTGGTCTGACTAGGACTACCTACCTTGAGGCTACCTTGAGGTGCTTCCGGGGCTTAGTGTCCCCGCGGCCCGGTCGTCGACCAGGCCTCCTGGTTGCTGGACTGATCAACCAGGCTGTTAGACGCGGCTGCTCGCAGCCTGACGTATTAGTGTGTGCTCAACACCAGGTCCTGTTTACACCCACATGTTGCATTTATGTACTTGTTCAATGTGCAATATACCTAAGTTTCAGAGGTATGTGCATTATAGGCCTAATATGCAGTATTGTTTGGAAGCCTAATAGTGACATTTAACGCAAATGAATTGACTTTATAAGATTGTATTGGCCTCCAGAGCCTAAATAATGTACTGATGTAGGCCTAGGAGACCTGCTGTCATCACTTCAATGTCATTTTATTGATAGTTTATGTTATTGGTGATTGAGTTGCATATCCCACTTTAATCTATTTTTCTTACATTTGTAAGTGTTGCACTTTGATCAGTTGTGTCATTTGATGATGATTGTTTTAATTATTGCTTTATTGCCCCCCGCAGAAGACCATGGGAGCTGAGGCTGTCACACCCAGAGCAGCATGGGAGCCCCAGGTGAGTACCTTACTGTTGTCATGGGAGGAGGTGAGCACGTGTGCCATGGGAGGAGGTGATGGAGAAGGAACGCCTCACACATGGACTACCATATGACCATAATACATACACACGTCAAACATACCGGAAGGACAGGGTTAAAATACAATCTCCGCAGTATAATTACAATATACGATAGGAATGGAAGTTTGAACTATATTGAACGTAGAAGAAGTGAAGTGTCCAAAAATGGCTTTATTAAAAACGTGCATAGAATGCAACATGGAGGTAGATTACCAACAGAGCTTTCAATGCCAACTACTGTTCAGCAGCCATACACAAAAAATGTGCCAACATGACTAACAATTCAAGGAGAAATGGTCCCAGTGACCACTCTGTGTACTGGCTCTGCAGAAAGGATGATGTAACTTTTTTGAAATTGATGGAAATCCTGGATAAAACTCCCGCCGAAAACAGAGAATTGCTAATTAATGCCTGCATAGCAATTTCTAATGTCTTCAAACAAACTGTACATGACACCAAGGTACAACCAGATGCGGCACAGAGCTCGGTGGCAGCGGCGCCTGAGCAGGGCGCGGAGTCGGGGATGCCTGAGCAGGGGGCGGAGTCGGGGATGCCTGAGCAGGGCCCGGAGTCGGGGACGCCTGAGCGGGGCGCGGGGTCGGGGACGCCTGAGCGGGGCGCGGAGTGGGGGACGCCTGAGCAGGGCGCGGAATCGGGGACGCCTGAGCAGGGCGCGGGGTCGGGGACGCCTGAGCAGGGCACGGAGTCGGGGACGCCTGAGCGGGGCGCGGGGTTGGGGACGCCTGAGCGGGGCGCGGAGTGGGGGACGCCTGAGCGGAGCGCGGAGTCGGGGACGCCTGAGCGGAGCGCGGTGTCACAGGCACCGGAGCAGAGCACAGTGTCGGGGACGCCGCAGCAGAGTGCGGTCCCTGGCAAAGGGAAACAAACAAAACAAGGCCCCAAAATCTGTTGGTATTACAGATGGGCTACCTGTAAACATGGGGAATCGGAAAGAACAAATGGAACATGTACACACGATCACCCTAGAAAGTGCAGAAACCTCCTCAATACAGGTAAATGTACCAAAAGCTGTGAATTCTTTCACCCAGAAATTTGCAAGAACTCTTTGGACAGGAAAGAGTGCTTCAATGTTGAATGTCCAGCTTTTCATATATGAGGTACCAGGCGAATAAAACCGACAGACTACCACTATGAAAACAGCCACTACTCCATCGACCGGGATAATTTTTTAGCAAGAGGAGGAGGAGAAGAATGGCTAAAAATGACCAGACTCTACCACCAATTCGGTCAAATGCTAGAGAGGACGCAAACACAGTGGCCTCCTTACCAGAGCCTCAGATATTAACACCAATTAAAGCATCCAGCACTTCCACTAACACGATAACATCATTTATATTTGCCAACATCCAGGGTATAAAAACACGCAAATCCAACAAAGTTCACTTTATAGATGGTCTTCTTCATGAGACAAATGCAGTGTTTGCAGCCCTAACAGAAACCCACACAGAGGACTACCTTGATGGTGAAATATGGATCTCAGAATACAATCTCTTCAGATGTGATAGGAATCACAGCATCTCCATGCAACCCGTCCTCTTAAAAATAACGTCACTTTTGGCCCGTATGCGCGATATGGCTAAATTTGGACGTAAGACCCCGGACAATATGGTTTCAGAACAGGGCGCTCTTGCCTGTCGCAGTTGCTGGACCACTATGATATGGCATTAGATGCTATGGAAGACAAACAAAACGCTAATGTAATTTACACAGATTTCGCAAAAGCTTTTGATAAATGTGACCATGGTGTTATTGCACATAAAATGCGTTCAAAAGGAATTACCGGGAAAATAGGCAGATGGATCTACAATTTCCTGACTAACAGAACCCAATGTGTAATAGTCAACAAAATAAAATCCAGCCCATCAACCGTGAAGAGCTCAGTCCCCAAGGGTACTGTGCTTGCTCCAGTACTTTTTCTCATCCTCATATCGGACATAGACCAGAACACAACCTATAGCACTGTATCATCCTTTGCAGATGACACTAGGATTTTCATGAGAGTTGGCAACATAGAGGACACGGCAAACCTCCAATCAGATGTAGATCAGGTCTTTCTGTGGGCTACAGAAAATAATATGGTGTTTAACGAGGATAAGTTCCAGCTCATGCGCTACGGAAAAATTGAAAATATAAAAACAGAAACCACGTACAAAACTCAGGCAAATCATAACATAGAACGAAAAGGCAATGTAAAGGATCTGGGTGTACTCATGTCGGAAGACCTTACCTTTAAAGAACACAATAAAGTAGCCGTCTCTCTAGAGTGGAGTACTGCTGCACAATGACAGCCCCTTTCAAAGCTGGAGAAATTGCTGACCTAGAGAGCGTGCAGAGATCCTTTACTGCTAGAATCCACTCAGTAAAACATCTAAATTACTGGGACCGACTAAAGAGCCTAAATCTGTACTCCCTTGAGCGCAGGCGGGACAGATACATAATAGTTTACACGTGGAAAATAATTGAGGGGCTGGTCCCAAACCTGCATACAGAAATAACATCACATGAGACCAGAAGACATGGCAGGATGTGCAGAATACCCCCGTTGAAAAGCAGAGGTGCAACAGGTACTCTGAGAGAGAACTCTATCAACATCAGAGGCCCGAGACTGTTCAACACGCTTCCACTACACATAAGGGGCATTCACAGTATTCAAGAGAAAACTGGATAAGCACCTCCAAAGGATACCTGATCAACCAGGCTGTGACTCATACGTCAGGCTGCGAGCAGCAGCGTCTAACAGCCTGGTTGATCAGTCCAGCAACCAGGAGGCCTGGTCGACGACCGGGCCGCGGGAACACTAAGCCCCGGAAGCACCTCAAGGTAACCTCAAGGTAAGGTAGGCTGACGGCTCACTGAGACACCACAGGTCCGCCACTCCTCAATCTCCCGTCAACAAATACAACAAATGTTGCCGGAACAGCAGTGGAACCTTTCCAGAGAGAATTGCGTAAGTTACTGGTGGGGTTACCAGGTCCGTCAGGCTGTAATGGCTGCGTGTGAGCCTTCGGGCTATGAACACCAACTCCCCCACAGACAAGGGAGGGCTGTGGGATTAGAACAACTCTGGAAATCATCGACAGGTAATGTTTGAGTGTGATAGGCGAGAAATCTCAAGGGTTCTGCCATTTTAAGAACTTGTTTAAATGTGCTGAGAACACGTTAAATAACGTGATAAAGAGGCTGGACTGGCGTTTAATAACTAATAATCAAAATGGCAATGATGTTAATAATTCTAGACATATATTATTCGTTATGGTCAGGGGCTCGAAGTGTAGCATTAACTGTTCAGGCTCTCCTGATTTAATTATAGGATGTGAGGAAAATCTGAACAATTTGAGTAAAATATATAAACATATTCTTGTTGACTATGTGCGCAGAAATAAGTTCAGCAGCACTAGAAATATGTTCAAACCCCCATATCCCTAAGAAAAAAGAGGAAGAGATTGGAAAGGGAACGTCGTTCCCTCTATAGGCGAAAAACGAATCGCGGAACAACTTGAGAGTCGCACCCTATTTCAAGAACGGCAAAGAAGGTTAGGTAGAGAAATAGGAACGATTGAACTAAAGCTACAAGAATCACACAAAACCCAAGAGAGGCAAAGAGAGCAAAAGGGCATCAGTGAAATACAGAGAAATCCGAAATATTTTTTTTCTCCTATGCAAAATCAAGATTAAAAAATCACATCTAGTATCGGGCCCCTGCGAAAGGGAGATGGAACGTTCACCGATGACAACAAAGAAATGAGCGAAATACTGAGGAATCAATACGACTGTTTTCAGCGAGCTATTAAATGCACTAAAGATTGATAACCCAAATGATTTTTTCATGGATATGATACCAACATCAAATCATATATCAGACGTCGCCCTATCCCCACTAGATTTTGAAGAAGCCATAAACAGTATGCCTATGCACTCTGCACCAGGCCCGGATTCTTGGAACTCCATATTCATCAAGAACTGTAAAAAAACACTATCGCAGGCCCTTCACATTCTGTGGAGACAAAGCCTAGATACTGGCGTTATCCCTGACATACTAAAAACAGCAGAGATAGCACCACTCCATAAAGGAGGTAATAAGGCAGAGGCAAAAATTTAGACTGATAGCACTAACATCACACATCATTAAAATTTTTGAGAGAGTGCTAAGAAGTAAGATCACAAAATACATGGAATCACAGCATCTCCATAACCCCGGACAACATGGTTTCAGAACAAGGCGCTCTTGCCTGTCTCAGTTGCTGAACCACTAAGACATGGCATTAGATGCCATGGAAGACAAAAACGCTGAAGTAATTTAAACAGATTTCGCAAAAAACTTTGACAAATGTGACTATGGTGTTATTGCACATAAAATGCGTTCAGAAGGAATTACCGGAAAAATAGGCAGGTGGATCTACAATTTCCTGACTAACAGAAAGAACCCAATGTGTAATAGTCAACAAAATAAAATCCGGTCCATCAACCGTGAAGAGCTCAGTCCCCAAGGGTACTGTGCTTGCTCCAGTACTTATTCTCATCCTCATATCGGACTTAGACAAGAACACAACCTATAGCACTGTATCCTTTGCAGATGACACTAGGATCTTCATGAGAGTTGGCAACATAGAGGACACGGCGAACCTTCAATCAGATGTGCTACAGAAAATAACATGGTGTTTAACGAGGATAAGTTCCAGCTCATGCGCTACGGAAAAAATTAAAATATAAAAACGGAAACTACATACAAAACTCAGTCAAATCGTAACATAGATTGAAAAGGCAATATAAAGGATCTGGGTGTACTCATGTCGGAAGACCTTATCTTTAAAGAGCACAATAAAGTAGCCGTCACAACTGCAAGAAAAATGACAGGTTAGATAACAAGAACCTTTCACACTAGAAAGGTTCTGATATGCTATACTGATGATTATACTTTTCAAGACGCTAGTGCTCTCTAGAGTGGAGTACTGCTGTACAATGACAGCCCCTTTCAAAGCTAGAGAAATTGCTGACCTGGAGAGCGTGCAGAGATAATTTACTGCTAGAATCAACTCAGTAAAACATCTAAACTACTGTGGCCGACTAAAGAGCCTAAATCTGTATTCTCTTGAGCGCAGGCGGGAGAGATACATAATAATTTACACATGGAAAATAGTAGAGAGGTTGGTCCAAATCTGCACACAGAAATAACTTCATACGAGACCAGAAGGCATGGCAGGATGTGCAGAATACCCCCGTTGAAGAACAGAGGTGCAACAGGTACTCTGAGAGAGAAGTATCAACATCAGAAGCCCGAGACTGTTCAACACGCTTCCACTACACATAAGGGACATAACTGGCCGACCCCTCGCAGTGTTCAAGAGAGAACTGGATAAACACCTCCAAAGGATACCTGATCAACCAGGCTGTGACTCATACGTCAGGCTGCGAGCAGCCGCGTCCAACAGTCTGATTGACCAGTCCAGCAACGAGGAGACCTGGTCGTCGACTGGACCGCGGGGACGCTAAGCCCCGAAACCATCTCAAGGTAAGGTAACGGGTCCAGACAACACTGAGGTTATACCAGCCTCCCTCCATGGTATAGTACTTCGTCTAGTCTGGGGCTGGCCTGGTCGGGGGCTGCCTGGTCTGGGGGCTGCCTGGTCGGGGGCTGGCCTGGTCTGGGGGCTGCCCTGATCTGGGGCTGCCTGGTCTTCGGGCTGTCTGGTCGGGGGCTGGCCTGGTCTGGGGGCTGCCTGGTCTGGGGGGCTGCCTGGTCTGGGGGGCTGGCCTGGCCTGGGGGCTGGCCTGGTCTGGGGGCTGGCTTGTCTGGGGGCTGTCTGGTCGGGGGCTGGCCTGGTCTGGGGGCTGCCTGGTCGGGGGCTGGCCTGATCTGGGGCTGCCTGGTCTGGGGGCTGCCTGGTCGGGGGCTGGGCTGGTCGTGGACTGGCCTCTCTGTGTTTACAAAAAGCACTCGGCACTAACCACCTGCCATCAGTAAAGACAGAGTTTTGTGATACAGTAACAGAAGAGCGGGGCCTTCCGCCCAGTAATGTCTGTCATTCTGGAGGCATTAGGGCGACCTTTGGGCTCAAGAGCACAGTGGGGGATGGCTAGGCCGTAATAGGTAGGCCTAGGGTATATGAAGCATAACTTGAGTCATCAACTTAGCGCCCAGATACCTCAGGTATCACACATTAGCGCGCGGTGGTCAAGCACGCACCGGGTGCCACGGGAACCACGCGACGCAAGACCAAGAAAAACATCGCATATATATTATCCAGCGTTAAAGCTGAGTCACCCCAAGCTCCACCAATCTCGTGCTGGCCCGTGTCGTATCTGTGCAAATGACTAGTCTAGAGTGAAGCAATATTTTCTTGCGAAGGTTGGCTGGCGGAGAAGGACACATTGGAGTACACTAATACCGATTATTGAGGTAAAGGTGGGCGGGCCAGCGCTGAGGTGTGGGTAGAGCGGGTGCTCGTCCGGCGGGGCCCTCAAGGCTCACTGTTGACTCTGGGGCAGGATGTAACTGCTGGTTTTTAATGGAGTTGGCTATGTTGGGGGAGGGGGGGGGAGGGATTGTGTTTGGTTATCTACTTGGCTCTGGATATCGCTTGCTTACACGTGCATGCATGCGAGTTATCTCTTTCTCTCTCTCTCTCTCCCTCTCTTTCTCTCTCCCTCTCTCCCTCTCCCTCTCTCCCTCTCTCCCTCTCCCTCTCTCCCTCTCTCTCTCTCCCTCTCTCTCTCTCCCTCTCCCCCCTCCCCCTCTCTGCTCCGCGACCATTAGTCGGTGCCTTACAAATATGTTAATGTATTCATCCGGTGGAGCGTCCCAAGATAATGCTCCTCGGAGGAGGAGGCAGACACTCCAGGTGCTCCTCCTCGGAGGAGGAAGACACTCCAGGTGCTCCTCCTCAGAGGAGGCAGACACTCCAGGTGCTCCTCCTCGGAGGAGGAAGACACTCCAGGTGCTCCTCCTCAGAGGAGGCAGACACTCTAGGTGCTCCTCCTCGGAGGAGGAAGACACTCCAGGTGCTCCTTCTCGGAGGAGGCAGACACTCCAGGTGCTCCTCCTCGGAGGAGGAAGACACTCCAGGTGCTCCTCCTCGGAGGAGGAAGACACTCCAGGTGCTCCTCCTCGGAGGAGGAAGACACTCCAGGTGCTCCTCCTCGGAGGAGGAAGACACTCCAGGTGCTCCTCCTCCTCGGAGGAGGAAGACACTCCTGGCTCGCTAAAACTTTGCGCCTTTCCATGGCACTTTTTCCCCTGGCCACCTTCGTCACTCTCAGGACTTCAGAGAAAGACTGCGCCTGCAACCCTCTTGTAAGATGCTCAGTCTTGATGTCGACTCTGTTCACTAATGTTCCGCTCGATGACGTTCTCTCTTTCCTTAGACAGGTGTCTGAGGGCCTTCTTCCTCTCCCGCTTCCCACTGACGTTTTCCTCGACCTCATTAGACTCTGTGTTGACTCTAACTCTTTCTCTATCAA
This sequence comes from Procambarus clarkii, assembly GCF_040958095.1. Taxonomy (NCBI): domain Eukaryota; kingdom Metazoa; phylum Arthropoda; class Malacostraca; order Decapoda; family Cambaridae; genus Procambarus; species Procambarus clarkii. The sequence goes on along the minus strand of NC_091192.1, from coordinate 16,517,252 downwards.
CAGTAATTACTATACTCAAACTTTCGGTGTGGCTATGGGTTCCCATCTCTCCCCTATTCTTGCCAATCTCTACATGGAATATTTCGAAACTGTTCTTCTTCCTTCTAGTGATACTCGTCCCTCTCTCTGGCTTCGCTGTTGATGACATTTTTGCTTTATGGCCTCATGACCTTAGTCTTTTCCAGCCTTTCCTCTCCTCTCTTAACAATCTGGCTCCTTCCATCCATTTCAAAGTTGAATGGGAATCAAATTCCCTCCTTCCTTTTCTTGACGTTCACGTTCACAGTTCTGTGTCCGGGTTCTCTTTCTCTGTCTACCACAAACCCATGCATAGTGGCATGTACATTCACTTCTCTTCCTCCCAGCCTCCTTCTGTTAAGAAAAGTGTCCTCGTCTCTCTCTCTTCCTCCGCGCTCTACGCATCAGCGACCCTCAGTTTCTTGATTCTGAAATTTCCTTTATCTACAAATCTTTCTCTCGCCTTGGTTACCCTTTGCATTTTATCAACTGTGCCTATTCTCAAGCTAAACGAAATTTCTTTCACCCTAAACCTGCTTCCAACACTAGTAGCACTGTGCTCTGCCTTCCCTTCATATCTGAACTCATAACTCATACTAATACCTTTCATCCTCTTGACATAAAGCTCTCCTTTCGACAAACTAACACACTTCGTAGCAATCTGGTTCACACTGCTCCCCCTGCTTCTAATGCTGCTGGTGTCTACTCTATTTCCTGTTCGTCTTGTCCTCTCCAATACTTTGGTGAAACTGGCCGTACACTGAATGACAGACTTAAAGAACACAAGAGAAGTGTTAAGTCTGCAGACACTAACAATGCTCTCTTCTGTCATGTGAGGGATTCTAATCATCCTATTGATTGGTCTTCCTCCAAAATAATCTTTCCTGCCTCTACTCTACATAGACGCCGTCTTGTTGAAGCGGCTCTAATACACAATGTATCCAACATGAACCTGAGTCCTGGCTTTGTTGCTGTGGACTCTTCCCTTTCACAGTACATACTCTAATGTTCTAACCTTTCTAACAAACGTGACCTAACATAAGCCTAACCTTCTTTTTATTTTCTGTTTCTCTTGTTTTCTCTTACTTCCCTTTCTTATTCCTATTATTACGCCCTTTATTACACCTTACCTTGTGCATCTTTCGCCTTTCTCTTATCTTCCTCTAAGGTTTCCATCTCCTCACCTCCCTCTTGCCTACTTAATGCCCCGCGCCTCCCCTCGCCTCATCACAGTGGACTTGATGGCGGTCGAGGAGGGACCCAGGCGTTGACGTCTCTTCAATTTCTAATGTGAAGTTTGGTCAACATTTTTCAGCCACGTTATTGTGACTTTTCATCTGCATAGTGTGTGTGTGTGTGTGTGTGTGTGTGTGTGTGTGTGTGTGTGTGTGTGTGTGTGTGTGTATGTGTATGTATGTGTGTGTGTGTGTGTGTGTGTGTGTGTGTGTGTGTGTGTGTGTGTGTGTGTGTGTGTGCGTGCGTGTGCGCGCGCGTCTGGCAGTAATGTTAGGCGCGTCTGTCAGGAGAAGATCTCTGTATTCTTCCTATTAGCCTGGCTGAGGTGGGGGCCAGCAGCTGGAGCACAGACGTATTCTATATATTACAGTATTCTATATAATGCATTATTCTGTAATACAGTTTCCTATATAATATAGTATTTTATATAATAAAGTACTGGATTCAGATCTAAATCTCGTTTTGAGCTGTGTGACGACTCGTGATTTACACGGGTTGGCCATTTATTTTGATCACATTGCAGCCTATAATTGTTGGAATAATTATTCTGTAATCGAATGCAAATTGAAATAACAAAATGTCACTAAATAAAATGCAACAAAAATGTATTTATAGGTACAAATTATAATGGAAAAGAATGCTTCTGTAGGCTAGCTTAGCCTAATGTTCTCCAGCCTAATTACAAACCTTTCAAATCTATAAACTCGATTCACAAATTTGTTTACATTTATAATGGAATTGACAGAGAATTACTGTACATTGTTGAGCTAAGAGAAGGTCTCAATAACACCATTATCAAAGTTAAACTATTTCTGATGCATATGATCCATTAAATATAATTCTGATGTGTTACAAGAATATTGTGAAAAATGTAAATTTTTAATTAAAAAGTACGTAGCTATTTATTAATTTGGTCATCAAATTATTATTTAATGGGATGTATTGGGAACAATTTCCTCTTGATATGTTAAAATGTTAAATTTAAATTATTTTGACATTTTGAAGTCGTGTGCGTGTACCACCCGTGTTAAATAATCCCTCCTGTCTACCCCTGTCAGTTATCCTGGGGATTTCGTATATGGTGATCATGTCTCCCCGAGCTCCCCTGCCATCCAGGGGCGTGAGGTGCAGCTCACGCAGCCTTTCCTCGCAACTCACGCCTCTTAGTTCCAGGACTAGCCTAGTGGCATATCTCTGAACTTTTTTCCAGCTTCGTCTTGTGCTTGACTAGGTACGGGCTCCATGCTGGGGCTGCATACTCCAGGATTGGTCTTACATTCGTGGTATACAAGGTTTTGAAATATTCCCTACATAGGTGTCTGAAGGCAGTTCTGATGTTAGACAGCCTGGCATGTGTATGTGTGGGTATACTCACCTATTTGTGCCTGCAGGATCGAGCATTGACTCTTGGATCCCGCCTTTCTAGCCATCGGTTGTTTACAGCAATGACTACGGTCGCATTTTCCTATCATATCTGGTTTTAAAATTATGAATAGAGTTTGCTTCCACAACCTGCTCCTTAAGTGCATTCCATTTTTTCCACTACTCTCATGTTAAAACAATACTTCCTAACATCTCTGTGACTCATCTGAGTTTCCAGCTTCCACCCATGTCCCCTCGTTCTGTTACTGTTCCGTGTGAACATTTCGTCTATTTGCACTTTGTCAATTCCCCTGAGTATTTTATATGTTCCTATCATATCTTCCCTCTCCCTTCTTGTTTCTAGTGTCGTAAGTTTCAGTTCCTTCAGACGCTCTTCATATCCCATCCCTCGTAACTCTGGGACAAACCTCGTCGCAAACTTCTGAACCTTTTCCAGTTTCCTTATGTGTTTCTTCAGGTGGGGGCTCCATGATGGCGCGGCATACTCTAAGACGGGTCTCACGTAGGTCTCTCGCCTAGTTGTCTTGCAGGGGTCGAACATCTGCTCCTAAGCCCCGCCTTCCCGCCATCAAAGCAGTGACCCGTTTCACCAGTTATTGTTATACTAGCAGTACCCGGTCACGCGTTGCTGTGGCTCATGCGTTGTTGAGCCACAGCAACCTTCCCACTCCCCCCCAGTCCTCCCCACCATTCCCCACTCCACCATCTCCTCTTCCCACCATGCCCCACTTCCCTTTCTCTTTGCCCTCTCCACCATTCTCCTTTCCCCCCATCCCCTCGTCCCCACCATCCCAAACTCTCCCGTCCCCTCGTCCTTCTCCACCATTACCCCCTCCCTTGTCCCCTCGTGTTCCCCACCATCTCTCACTTCCGTCCCCTCGTCATCCCCACCATTCCCCACTCCCTCGTCCGATGCTTTCCCAATTGGTCTGATGTTCCCATCAGAAAATTGGGAACATCAAGTGATCTGATGTTCCCATCACTGAAATATAAGAAAAAAAGTTAAAAAAATTAGATGAAAATATGAAAAAATAAAAAAATAAACTATACTCACGAAATGAACGGTATGGTAAACAACACAGCTCAATTCCAACACAATGCCACACAAAATAATTCAATAAAAAATATAATATATCAAAATCTATGAAAATAAAATTTATCAAGGCAATCGGAAACATTGAAATGGAATTCGTGACATATTTAGTATAGCGAACATGTTGCTATTATGTGCAACAGATGTCGCTGTTTTTCAAAAACGCTTGTTGTTACCTGTCACAGGGGTGGCATCTATATAGTAGGTATATAAAACCACGCGCCTATTCGAATGCAACGTTGTGTCAAAATTTCAAAGAAATCGGTGAAGAACTTTCGGAGATTACAGCGTGTGTTGCTCTTACGTCCAACAGATGGCGCTGGTTTTCAAAATTGTCATGTTTTTTCCTGTCACAGGTGAGGCATGTATATGGTAGATATATAAAAAGACGCGCCTATTCGAATGCAATGTTGTCACTTAAAATTTCAATGCAATCGGTAAAGACGTTTCGAAGATTTTCCTCACATGAAAAACAAATGAAAAACACAGTTTTTTCAGAAAGAGCATGTTTTCTTACCGTCACAGACGTGACATCTATACAGTATGTATATAAAAACCATGGGGCCAGATTCACGAAAACACTTACGCAAACACCTTTGAACCTGTACATCTTTTCTCAATCTTTGGCGGCTTTGTTTACAATTATTAAACAGTTAATGAGCTCCGAAGCATCAGGAGGCTGTTTATAACAATAACAACAGTTGAATGGGAAGTTTTCATGCTTGTAAATTGTTTAATAAATGTTATCAAAGCCGTCAAAGATTGATGAAAGATGTACACGTTCGTAAGTGCTTGCGTAAGTGCTTTCGTGAATCTGGCCCCTGGCCGGATGCAAATGGAACGTTGTGTGAAAATTTCAAAGCAATCGGTGAAGAACTTTCTGAGATTAGCGATTTTGAACAAACGAACATTTCCATTTTTATTTTATATAGATTTACAGTTAATGTTGTGTATCGAATTGGCTTCGACAGCTTGATGATCTAGGGCCAGATTCACGAAGCAGTTACGCAAGCACTTACGAACGTGTACATCTTTCCTCAATCTTTGACGGCTTTGGTTAGATTTATTAAACAGTTTACAAGCATGAAAACTTGCCATTCAACTGTTGTTATAGTTATAAACAGTCTCCTGGTGCTTCGGAGCTCATTAACTGTTTAATAATTGGAAACAAAGCCGCCAAAGATTGAGGAAAGATGTACAGGTTCGTAAGTGTTTGCGTAAGTGCTTTCGTGAATCTGGCCCCTAGTCCCTCTTGTGTACGACTCTAAGATTACCAAAGTTCTTTCTGGCATCCCTGTGCCTGGGGGAGCTGACGGCTGAGCGGACAGCGCACGGTATTCGTAGTCCTAAGGTTCCGGGTTCGATCCTCGGCGAAGGCGGAAACAAATGGGCAGAGTTTCTTTTACCCTGATGCTACCTGTTCGCCTAGCATTAAATAGGTACCTGGGAGTTAGACAGCTGCTACGGGCTGTTTCCTGAGGGTGTGTAACAAAAAGGCCTGGTCGAGGACCGGGCCGCGGGGACGCTAAGCCCCGAAATCATCTCAAAATAACCTCAAGATGACTCGTCGTTCTTCCCAGTTTCCAATTATGTCCTCTCGCTTAATTGTAACAATTTGGACATCGTTTCTGTATCTACTTTGTCAACCCCCTTAGTATTTTGTACATCGTTATCATGTCTGCTCTATTCCTTCTTTCCACCAGTGTAGTAGGGTCTATTTCCCTCTGTCATTCTTCATTAGGTCAGTCCCCTTAGCTCAGGAAGGGACCTGGCAGCATATTTGATGACTTCCTAGTTTTATGTTGTGCATCGTTAGGTTCCATGCTGGGGCTGCATGCTCAATAACAGGTCTCACGAAGGTTATATACACCGGATAGCGTCCGGTTATCCTGGAGGATAGCCGGATGGTTGGCGGTATGTCTTATGCAGCCCTTGTTCTTCTGCTGATTGTGTGTGTACTCGCTTAATTGTGCGGTTACCTTAAGGTTTTTACGAGGATCAACGTCCTAGCGGCCCGGTCTCTGAACAGACCAAGTTGGTTGCTGGTCTGGTCAACCAGCCTGTCGTGTGACTCACAGCCTGGTTGATCAGGCATCCTCTGGTGGAGTTTATAATGCTCCAGAGAATGCAGGTTTAAAATGTTTAAGTGGCCCCAATAATTTATATGTTTTATTGAGTAGATGCTGACAGCAGCACGCACTCCAGGTCAGCAATTTCTCCAGCTTTGAATAATTATTTACAATAACATTATTCTAAGCAGGAATGCTGTTATTGTGCAACAATTTTCCTCCCTAGAAATACTAGTGTCTTGAAGAATATCATCACTGGTATGACCCCGCCAAACACACACCGAAACTACGACGTTGGTACAACGTTCGAACAACTTTTAACACCTCCTAACCAGTTATAACAACCAATATAGCAAGTTGTAACAACGTTCTAATACGTTATAAACACGTTAAGCCAAGATGTAACAACTTTATTATAAGTTGTAACAAGCGGAAAATAGAGACAGTTTCGGTTTGTGTTTCCAGGGACATCTCTTTGAAGGAGTCTTGTTATCTAACCTGTCATTTGTCGTGCAGTCGTGACGGCTATGTATTGTGTTCTTCAAATATGATGTCTTCCAATGTGATTATTCGCAAAACTCTGACATTGCTTTTTCTTTCTATAGTGTAGTCTGAGTGCGTTTCATGTGTGCTTTCCGTTTCTATATTTTAGTTTTGTCCACAGTGCCGGAGCTGAACTTTTCTGCATTAAACATGTTTTCCGTGGCGCGTCCGACTGGAGGTGTGGCGTGTCCTCCATATTGTCTACTCTCGTAATCCTGTAGTAGAATTATGCAGGACTTATAGAATTTTAATGTCATTGTATAATGACAATTATAATAAAATTATAATGTTATAATGTCCATGTAGTAGAATTATGCAAGAAGAAAATGCAGAATAGAACCAGTGAAGAGCAGGGGTGCCATAGGCACAATCAGAGAACACTGTATAAACATCAGAGGTCCGCGGTTGTTCAACGTCCTCCCAGCGAGCATAAGAAATATTGCCGGAACAACCGTGGACATCTCCAAGAGGAAACTAGACTGTTTTCTAAAAGAAGTGCCGGACCAACCGGGCTGTGGTGGGTATGTGGGCCTGCGGGCCGCTCCAAGCAACAGCCTGGTGGACCAAACTCTCACAAGTCAAGCCTGGCCTCGGGCCGGGCTTGGGGAGTAGAAGAACTCCCAGAACCCCATCAAGCAGTCCGTGTTTCCCCTGACTGTTTAGTGAACGACTGTGTTTTAAGTATAGCAAATAATGAGTGTATTCCTGAGCTTGGTGAACCAGCCAGTAGAGTCCTCTGGCTTACGTTACCTTGCCGTTACCTTCCCATTATTTCGGGGCTCAACGTCCCTGGGGCCCGGTCCTCGGCCAGGTCTCGTTGCTGGACTGGTCAACCAGGCTGATGGACGCGGCTGCTCGCAGCCTGACGTATGAGTAATAGCCTGGTTGATCCTGCCACTTAAACTGTGTGTGTATTCTGGAAAAAGAGTTAATTTCTTATATGATTTTGACCCTGTTTTGTATTGGTATTTTATAAAAGAAATTGGGCACTTTCATGCAGTTTTGTGCACTTGTTATAACTTTCTTCGCACATGTTATAACTTTCTTCGCACATGTTATAACTTTCTTCGCACATGTTATAACTTTCTTCGCACATGTTATAACTTTCTTCGCACATGTTATAGCCATATTGGCAAACATTTATTTGTTCAAGTTTAATTTGTCTCCATATCATTTTTAGGTCATCCTGACTTTAATGACTTTTGTTATTATCATAAAAGTTAAAGTTGTTTGTGTGTGCAAGTTTGAGGAGGGGTTTAGCCCGGGTTATGGCTCAACTTTAGCGAGGTAGAGCCCTCAACCCCCGCCCCCAGCCCTGCCCTCTCGCCAATTGTCAATTGTTGGGAATTGTTATTGTGCATCGTGTTATTAAACGTTGTTTTAAGATAGCAGTGTTATCGTTTCTATTTCTCTCTTTCGTGTCTTAGTCTTTGTCTCTCTCTCTCGTCCTACCCCCCCCCCTTACCTCTTGCTTTCTGTCCCCTCTTAAATCTGTTATTCTTGCTCTCCCCTCTCTCGTTTTTAACTTTTCGTCTTAACATCTCTCTCTTTCCCCTCCCCATCTCTCCTCTTCCTCTTCCCCTCTGTTACGGCCTGCTTGAGCCAGTAACCGGGTTCTTTCTGTTAACGTGCCTTATAGTCTAGTCTTCTCTGACCCTACCCCAAGTCAATGGCAAGTTCTCAAAAATTGGCGGTAGCAAGTAACAGTACAAGGAATAAAAGGGAGGATAAACAACTCTAAATTACACCTTCACCAATATATTATCTATAGAAGTATAACTACACTTATGTACACTGTGTCGCTTGCACCCAGGACGCTATATATTTATATCTGCTGTGTTCTTCAAATCCCGGTGAGTCCACAATCTTCAGGTACACGTCGTCCACGCTCAATGGTAATTACCGGCAAGTTCACCTTCAACATGGGCCAGTCCGCACACCGTACCGTCACGATGTCCCAATACCCCGCACCTGCTCTCCAGAAATACACTGGCAGCGGGCTTCATCAACAAGCCGACATGGGTCTCAAATAGTCACGTACAGGGGGTAGCTAACACCCTGGCAGACGTCTCCAGCAACACACTTAACAGCACTTCTCAGCAGACGAACACTACTGTCGTCTCGTAACTCCTCTTGGCCATATCCCGGGTACGTCGGTGCATACAACACTGCATAAGCCCAGCAGCTAACACACACACACACACACTGTTACTACTGACGGCGGCCACTTTGTCCTCACAGAACCAAGTCAGCAGTTCTGGACTGCCCAAAGTGAGCTGTAATCTTCAGCACAATCACCTCTTCACGTCACCTCTGTGAACATAAACGTTACATTAACCAGACAGACAGTATACTGGGTGACCTTCAAGAGAAAACTTGATCATTTTCTCCAAGGAGTGCCGGACCAACAGGGCTGTGGTAAGTATGTGGGCCTGCGGGCCGCTCCAAGCAACAGCCTGGTGGACCAAACTCTCACAAGTCAAGCTTGGCCTCGGGCCGGGCTTGGGGAGTTGAAGAACTCCCAGAACCTCCATCAACCCGGTATCAACCAGGTATCAACCTTAAGATAGCACTCCTCCACTGGGGAACTGAAATTGTAATTGCATGCACAACCTAGATGGCGTTGATATCGTTACGGCACCCACCAGAGGTCATCATCATCGACCTCACCTTCTAACTGAGGTATGAAACAGCAGCCTTTCACCGACGCTACACCACCACCAACAGATGGCGTTGTCTGCGTCTCACCTAATACCTGGGAGTTGGAGTGCAGGTCCATAGATGGCGCCGAAATCGCCACTTCCCACACTAGAGTGACGATTTCCATTCCACTCCTGGATTTCAGAGTACAATCTTTTTAGGTGTGACAGGAAACACCGGCTACAGGGTGGGGTCAGCCTCTACATCAAAGACACACTCATCTGTACTGAGCTGCTAAACACCACAACGATATAGTGGAAGTCCTGATAATCAAAATAGAGATCTTAAATGTAGTTATTTTCCTTGTATACAGGTCACCGGAGGCAAACCCTCAGCAGTTTAAAGACCAACTAATGAAAATAGAACATTGCTTGGAAAACCTCACAAATCCAGCTCCGAACATCATCCTGCTTGGGGACTTCAACCTACGGCACCTGAAATGGAAGCACCTGGCTAATACAGTAATATCAGAAAGAATACCAGGAAGTAGCCTAAATGAGCAGGCACATGCAAATGACCTGCTACGGATGTGTGACAGGTTTGCCTTAAACCAGCAAATAGTAGAACCAATTAAGAAGGAGAACACGCTGGACCTCATTTACACCAATGATGATGAATTGCTCTGGAACATAATGATTACAAATACCTGTTACTCAAATCACAACTTAATTGAAGTTATGACAACCATGGGGAGTAGACCTTCAAAACCAGTCCCGAGCCCCAGGGGAGGAGAATTCAGCAAATTCAACCTCAATAATAAACAGATAAACTGGGAACAAATAAACCAGGACTTCACAGAAATAAACTGGGAAGAACAGCTAGAAAATGCAAACCTGAACCAGTGCCTGGAAAAAATAAGCTCAGTAGCACTAGAAATATGTTCAAACCGCATACCCCTAAGAAGAAAGAGGAAGAGATGCAGATTGGATCGGGAACGTCGTTCCCTATATAGGCGAAGAAAACGAATCTTGGAACAACTTGAGAGTCGCACCCTGTCTCAAGAACGGCGAAGAAGGTTAGGTAGAGAAATAGAAACAATTGAACTAAAGCTACAAGAATCACACAAAACCCAGGAGAGGCAAAGAGAGCAAAAGGTCATCAGTCAAATAGAGAGAAATCCGAAATATTTTTTTCCCCTATGCAACATCAAGACCAAAAACCACATCTAGTATCGGGCCCCTGCAAAAGGGAGATGGAACTTTCACAGATGACAACAAAGAAATGAGCGAAATACTGAGGAAGCAGTACGACTGTTTTCAGTAAGCCACTAAATACACTAAAGATTGATAACCCAAATGAATTTTTCATTGATGTGATACCAACATCAAATCATGTATCAGACGTCGCCCTATCCCCACTAGATTTTGAAGAAGCCATAAAGAGTATTCCTATGCTCTCTGCACCAGGCCCTGATTCTTGGAACTTTATATTCATCATGAACTTTAAAAAACCACTATCACAGGCCCTTCAAATTCTTTGGAGACAAAGCCTAGATACTGGCGTTATCCCTGGCATACTAAAAATAGCAGAGATAACACCATTCCATAAAGGAGGAAATAAGGCAGAGGCAAAAAATCGCAGACCGATAGCACTAACATCGCACATCATAAAAATCTTTGAGAGAGTGCTAAGAAGTAAGATCACAAAATACATGGAATCACAGCATCTTCATAACCCTGGACAACATGGTTTCAGAACAGGGCGCTCTTGCCTGTCACAGTTGCTGGAAAATGACATGACATTAGATGCTATGGAAGACAAACAAAACGCAGAAGTAATTTACATAGCTTTCGCAAAAGCCTTCGACAAATGTGACCATGGTGTTACTGCTCACAAAATGCGTGCAAAAGCAATTATTTGAAAAATAGGCAGATGGATCTACAATTTCCTGACTAACAGAACCCACTGTGTAATAGTGAACAAAATATAATCCGGACCATCAACCGTGAAGAGCTCAGTCCCCCAGGGTACTGTGCTTGCTCCGTACTTATTCTCATTCTCATAACGAACATAGACAAGGACACAATCTATAGTACTGTATCATCCTTTGTAGATGACACTAGGATCTTCATGAGAGTAGGCAACATAGAGGACACGGCAAACCTCCAGTCAGTTGTAAATCAGGTCTTTCTATGGGCTACAGAAAATAATATGGTGTTTAACGAAGACAAGTTCCAGCTCATGCGCTACGGAAAAAAATGAAATTATAAAAACGGAAACCACGTACAAAACTCAGTCAAATCGTAACATAGAACGAAAAGGCAATGTAAAGGATCTGGGTGTACTCATGTCGGAAGACCTTACCTTTAAAGAACACAATAAAGTAGCCGTCACAACTGCAAGAAAAATGACAGGTTGGATAACAAGAACCTTTCACACTAGAGATACTATACCGATGATGATACTTTTCAAGACGCTAGTGCTCTCTAGAGTGGAATACTGCTGCACAATGACAGCCCCTTTCAAAGCTGGAGAAATTGCTGACCTGGAGAGCGTGCAGAGATCCTTTACTGCTAGAATCTACTCAGTAAAACATCTAAACTACTGTGGCCGACTAAAGAGCCTAAAACTGTACTCCCTTGAGCGCAGGCGGGAGAGATACATAATAATTTACATGTGGAAAATGTTAGAGGGGCTGGTCCCAAACCTGCACACAGAAACAACACCACATGAGACCAGAAGGCATAGCAGGATGTGCAGAATACCCCCGTTGAAGAGCAGAGGTGCAACAGGTACTCTGAGAGAGAACTCTATCAACATCAGAGGCCCGAGACTGTTCAACACGCTTCCACTACACATAAGGGGCATGACTTTCCGACCCCCCCCCCCCCCACAGTGTTCAAGAGAGAACTTGACAAACACCTCCAAAGGATACCTGATCAACCAGGCTGTGACTCGTACGTCAGGCTGCGAGCAGCTGCGTTCTATAGCCTTGTTATGATCTTCAGGTTACCTTGATATATTTTCGGGGCTTAGCATCCCTGCGTCCCGGTCGACGACCAGGCCTCCTCGTTGCTGGACTGGTCAACCAGGCTGTTGGACGCGGTTGACCTGGTTGGTTGACCAGGCCAGCAACGAGGAGGCCCGGGCGATGACCGGGCCGCAGGGACGTTAAGCCCCGAAACCAACACAAGGTAAACTGGTAAAGTAGGACGGTGGATACTCAATTTCCTGTCGAACAGAACATAAAGAGTAACAATCAATCCTGTAAAATAGTCCAAGCTCAGTTAAAAGCTCTGTACCTCAAGGTACAGTCCTTGCACCACTACTTTTCCTTATTTTCATATCAGATATAGATAAAAATACAAGCCACAGCTTCGTGTCATCTTTTGCAGATGACAAAAATCAGCATGAAAATTATCTCTGCGGAAGACATTGAAAAACAACAAGCAGATATTAATAAATTTTTTGACTGGGCAGCAGAAAATAACGTGATGTTAACAGTGATAAATTCCAGGTACTCAGGTATGATAAAAATGAGGACCTTAAACATAATACAGGGTACAAATCACAATCAAATCTGCCAATAGTAGGAAAGCAACATGTCAAGGATTTGGGAATAATGATGTCTGACGACCTAACGTTTAGGGAGCATAACCAAGCAAATATTGCGTCAGCCAGAAAAATGATCGGATGGATTACGAGAACTTTCAAATCCAGGGATCCCATCACAATGGTTGTACTCTTCAAGTCACTTGTGTTGTCCCGTCTTGAGTACTGCTCAGTACTCACTTTCCCCTTCAGAGCAGGAGAGATTGCTGAAATAGAGGGAATACAGAGAACATATACGGCACGCATAGACGAGATAAAACACCTAAATTATTGGGACCATCTCAAAGCTCTCCAAATGTACTCACTAGAATGGAGACGAGAGAGATACCAAATAATATACATCAGGAAAATACTGGAGGGTCAGGTCCCAAATCAACACAATAAAATAAGAACATACTGGAGTGAACGATATGGAAGAAAATGCAGAATAGAACCAGTGAAGAGCAGAGGTGCCATAGGCACAATCAGAGAACACTGTATAAACATCAGAGGTCCACGGTTGTTCAACATCCTCCCAGCGAGCATAAGAAATATTGCCGGAACAACCGTGGACATCTTCAAGAAAAAAAAAAGATTGTTTTCTAAAAGAAGTGCCGGACCAACCGGGCTGTGGTGGGTATGTGGGCCTGCGGGCCGCCAAGCAATAGCCTGGTGGACCAAACTCTCGCAAGTCAAGCTTGGCCTTGGGCTGGGCTTGGGGAGTAGAAGAACTCCCAGAACCCCATCAAGCAAGTATGTAGCATTACGTAAGGTAAGCACAAGGTAGGTAGGTATTGCTGGGTAGGTAGTAATACGTAACCTCACAAGTCAAGCCTTGCCACGGTCCAGGCCTGGGGAGTAGAACCTCACCCAGGAACAGGCGGGAGGGAATTCACAGGAGACAAACTCTTGACTTCATCATTATTTCATTATATCTGTGCCTGGCTTCAGACACAAGCATGTCACAGCCTTGAGAAAGTAGAGTGTTGTCAAAGATGACAAGGAGTTGCAATTATCATGTCGAGTTTGGAATCACATTCATGTTTTAGTGTAAGGAGTATGGCAGTTCTGTTGGAAGAGTGGAGGACCCGTTAGACGTCCAACCCACTAACCTTGGGAGACAGTCAGAGACAACATGAGGGGAATACTAACCCTGGGAGACAGTCAGAGACAACATGAGGGGTAATACTAACCCTGGGAGACAGTCAGAGACAACATGAGGGGAATACTAACCCTGGGAGACAGTCAGAGACAACATGAGGGGTAATACTAACCCTGGGAGACAGTCAGAGACAACATGAGGGGTAATACTAACCCTGGGAGACAGTCAGAGACAACATGAGGGGTAATACTAACCCTGGGAGACAGTCAGAGACAACATGAGGGGAATACTAACCCTGGGAGACAGTCAGAGACAACATGAGGGGTAATATTAACCCTGGGAGACAGAGACAACATGAGGGGAATACTAACCCTGGGAGACAGTCAGAGACAACATGAGGGGAATACTAACCCTGGGAGACAGTCAGAGACAACATGAGGGGTAATACTAACCCTGGGAGACAGTCAGAGACAACATGAGGGTAATACTAACCCTGGGAGACAGTCTGAGACAACATGAGGGGTAATACTAACCCTGGGAGACAGTCAGAGACAACATGAGGGGAATACTAACCCTGGGAGACAGTCAGAGACAACATGAGGGGTAATACTAACCCTGGGAGACAGTCAGAGACAACATGAGGGTAATACTAACCCTGGGAGACAGTCAGAGACAACATGAGGGGTAATACTAACCCTGGGAGACAGTCAGAGACAACATGAGGGGAATACTAACCCTGGGAGACAGTCAGAGACAACATGAGGGGTAATACTAACCCTGGGAGACAGTCAGAGACAACATGAGGGGAATACTAACCCTGGGAGACAGTCAGAGACAACATGAGGGGTAATACTAACCCTGGGAGACAGTCAGAGACAACATGAGGGGAATACTAACCCTGGGAGACAGTCAGAGACAACATGAGGGGTAATACTAACCCTGGGAGACAGTCAGAGACAACATGAGGGGAATACTAACCCTGGGAGACAGTCAGAGACAACATGAGGGGTATACTAACCCTGGGAGACAGTCAGAGACAACATGAGGGGTATACTAACCCTGGGAGACAGTCAGATAACGAGAGCAAAGAACAACTATATTGACAAACGCCATCCGTAAGTGGGTGTAAGCGTGGGCACTGAGAGAGGAGTGGGTTGAGAGGAAGTGATAAGATACAGCATAAGTGTGAGGGGGTTGTGACTTGAGTGTGTGAGGAGGGGGGGGGAGGGCCACTTGAGTGTGTTGGAGAGTGACGTGACCCCCTCGCTGCGACACACTAACGGCCACTGCGACAAAAATATGACATTATCTGACGTGAGAATGTCCGCAGCTCTGTCCCCATCACTGCCGCCGCCACCCCGGCAGTACTACCGCCGCCACCACCCCGGCAGTACTACCGCCGCCGCCACCCCGGCAGTACTACCGCCGCCGCCACCCCGGCAGTACTACCGCCGCCGCCGCCACCCCGGCAGTACTACCGCCGCCGCCACCCCGGCAGTACTACCGCCGCCACCACCCCGGCAGTACTACCGCCGCCGCCACCCCGGCAGTACTACCGCCGCCGCCACCCCGGCAGTACTACCGCCGCCACCCCGGCAGTACTACCGCCGCCGCCACCCCGGCAGTACTACCGCCGCCGCCACCCCGGCAGTACTACCGCCGCCGCCACCCCGGCAGTACTACCGCCGCCGCCACCCCGGCAGTACTACCGCCGCCGCCACCCCGGCAGTACTACCGCCGCCGCCACCCCGGCAGTACTACCGCCGCCACCCCGGCAGTACTACCGCCGCCGCCACCCCGGCAGTACTACCGCCGCCGCCCCGGCAGTACTACCGCCGCCGCCACCCCGGCAGTACTACCGCCGCCGCCACCCCGGCAGTACTACCGCCGCCGCCACCCCGGCAGTACTACCGCCGCCGCCACCCCGGCAGCACTACCGCCGCCACCACCCCGGCAGTACTACCGCCGCCGCCACCCCGGCAGTACTACCGCCGCCGCCACCCCGGCAGTACTACCGCCGCCACCCCGGCAGTACTACCGCCGCCGCCACCCCGGCAGTACTACCGCCGCCGCCACCCCGGCAGTACTACCGCCGCCGCCACCCCGGCAGTACTACCGCCGCCGCCACCCCGGCAGTACTACCGCCGCCGCCACCCCGGCAGTACTACCGCCGCCGCCACCCCGGCAGTGCTACCGCCGCCACCACCCCGGCAGTACTACCGCCGCCGCCACCCCGGCAGTACTACCGCCGCCACCACCCCGGCAGTACTACCGCCGCCGCCACCCCGGCAGTACTACCGCCGCCACCACCCCGGCAGTACTACCGCCGCCGCCACCCCGGCAGTACTACCGCCGCCGCCACCCCGGCAGTACGACCGCCGCCGCCACCACCGCCACCCCCGGCAGTACGACCACCACCCCCTCCACCGCCACCACCACAGCAGCAATAGCCACTACCACCACAACAGTCACCACTATCCACCACAGCCATGAATGCCCTTAGGTGCATACTTTCCGTGAGGAGTGGAACGGGGAGGGCTGCCGACTCAAATGGCTCTCGATGCTCGTTTACTTGACGATGGATAGCAGAAAGACTAATTGTTCCATCTTCTAGGTCAGGGGTCTCTAAACTTCAGCCTGCGGGCCATCCGGCCAGAAACTAGATCTTATACTTTTTTCTCTGGCAGTCGACAGGTTCAGTGGTTATCTTGGGATGATTTAATAATTATAAGAACATATATTGCACTGTAGCCACCACTGTAACCAAATGTAACCTATTGTAAATGTAAATGTAACCTATTGTAAATGTAAATGTAACCTATTGTAAATGTAAATGTAACCTATTGTAAATGTAAATGTAACCTATTGTAAATGTAAATGTAACCTATTGTAAATGTAAATGTAACCTATTGTAAATGTAAATGTAACCTATTGTAAATGTAAATGTAACCTATTGTAAATAACACCTTACTGTAATGTAGAGAAATCAGACATTGAATAATTTAATTAAGTAATCATCATGACCTTCAGTCGAAATTCTTTGGAATTTAGTATGACAATTAAAATCAATTAACAAATTCAAATACACAAAGTTGGCAGAAAACACTAAAGTACAAAACAAATTATCAGTTTTACAGTGGAATTGTTACCAGAATATTAGGCCTTACTGTCGCTCTCAGATAAACAGAATCATCATCATCGTATGTTTAATTTAGAGCCTTGAAAAGGAACACAAGTTTTGCTGGTGTCTTCGTTCCTGCCGAGTTATTATCTTTGTGTGAACAAGTCCATAGTAAGGGAGCCGGTCGGCCGAGCGGACAGCACGCTGGACTTGTGATCCTGTGGTCCTGGGTTCGATCCCAGGCGCCAGCGAGAAACAATGGGCAGAGTTTCTTTCACCCTATGCCCCTGTTACCTAGCAGTAAAATAGGTACGTGGGTGTTATTCAGCTGTCACGGGCTGCTTCCTGGGGGTGGAGGCCTGGTCGAGGACCGGGCCGCGGGGACACTAAAGCCCCGAAATCATCTCAAGATAACCTCAAGAACGGGGAAACCTCTCCAACACTACCCATAGTATACCTGGAGAGGGTTTTGGGAGTAGTTCTACTTCCCTAGTTCAGCCTGGGGCCAGGCTGTACTTGTGATAACTTGGTCCACCAGGCTGTTGCTTGGAGAGGCTCGCAGGTCCACATATCTACTACAACCTGGTTGGTCCGGCACTTCTTGCAGGAACTTACAAAAATGTGTTTTTGAAGATATCCTCCTATGTTCCGGCAATATTTCTAATGCTTGCTGGGAGGGTATTGAACAGCTGTGGACCTCTGATATTCAGACTGTTCTTTGATTGTGCCTATGGTACCTCTACTCCTCAATGGTTCTATTTTGCATTTCCTTCCGTATCTTTCGCTCCATCATGTTGTTATTCTACTGTGCAAATTTATGACCTGGCCCTCCAGTATCTTCCATGTATATATTATTTGATATCTCTCACGTCTTCTTTCCGGAGAGTACATTTTGAAAGTTTTTATACGTTTAGAACACCAGTAATTTAGATGCTTTATCGTTTCTGTGCATGCTGTATAGGTTCTCTGCACTCCCTCTGTTTCACAAATCTCTCCTGTTATAAAGGGGGAAGAGAGTACTGAGCAGTACTCAAGCCGGGACAACACCAATTATTTAAATGGTATAAAATTTATATCTCTGCTGCTATTATTTGCTTGGTTTAAATATGTTCAAACCAAAGAGTTCACTAAATGTCAGGTTGTAAGACATTATAATTCTCAGATCTTTTACCTGTTGATTTTCTTCTACGAGTAGGTCCGACTGTGACCTCTACCTTGTGTTTCGTTTAAGTTCCTCGTTTACACCAAACATTTAGTACCTGGAACTTGTCACCGTTAAACATGACTGTAGTTTTTCAGTGTCTTCTACAGAGGCAATTTTAATGCCGAGTTTTGTACCATGTGCAAAGGATGACACGAAGCTGTGACTAGTATTTTTTTTCTGTATCCGAGATAAAAAAGGAGAAATAACAGTGGTGCCAGGACTGTGCCCTGGGGTACAGAGCTCTTCACTGCACTTGGACTTGATCTTATTTGACTGACTTACACTGTTTGACAGTTGAAAATTCAACGCCCCACTTTATCCGTTATTCCTATTGGTCTCATTTTATGGGCTATCACTCCATGGTCACATTTGTCAAATGCCATTGCAAAATCTGTGTAAACAACATCTGCATCTTGTTTTTCTTCTAATTCTGTGATTTTGTCGTAGTGGTTGAGTAACTGTAACAGACAGGATATTCCCCACTATATCATCTTTTCCAGGATTGTGAAGATCATTGTTTTCCATGAACTGGATATTAGATTCCTAATCATTCTTTCAAAGACTTATTGTGTGATGTTAGTGTAACTGGTCTATAATTTGTTGTCAAAGCTTTACTGCCTCCCTTGTGCAGAGGAGCTATATCAGATGATTTAAGTGCTGCTGGTATCTCCCCTGTACCCAGGCTCTTTCTCCATATTACGCTGAGCGCTCATGCTACTGGTTCTTTACATCCTTTTTGAATATTGAATTCCATCAGTCAGGCCCAGGAGCTGAGTGCATGGGCATGTTGTCAATTGCTCTTTCAAAGTCTTCTGAGTTCGTGTTAATATCAGTCACAGTTATATTATCTGGCGCTTGGGATGTCATTCATAAAGAAGCTCTCTGGATCTTCAACTTTCATGTTGTTTATTGGTGTGCTAAACATAGCCTCAAATTAGCCTTTTATGATATTACTGATTTCTTTGTTAACCTGTGTACAAACCTTCAGTTGTAAGTAAAAGTTCAATACTTGTGGAGGATTTTGATTTTGCATATGCGAAAAAATATTTTGAATTTTTCTTTATCTCTTGTATAGTTTTCTGTTCCAATTCCATTTCCTCAGCCTCGTATGATCGCTTCAACGATTGTTCTATTTCTTCGATCTCCCTGCTTAGGCTTATTTTCCTTGCTTGTGATAGTTGTGTCTGCCGAAGCATTTCCGTTATTTTTTCCTTCTCCTGTACAGTCGTCTGCGTTCTCTTTCTAGAGTGGTCCTCTTTCTGCCCCTCCTCACAGGCACGTGCTTCAAGCAGACCTTGTAAGCTTCAGCTGTCAGTCGAGCTATTCCCTGTGTGGGAGTGGTATTAATGTTAGTTTGAAGTTCAATGAGCTTGTGGTCTGAGTATTTAGTATTTGTGATTGTAATGTGTCTGATTAGTGCATTATTTGTGAAGATCAGTTCTAGTGTGTGTGTTCGTTCCTAGTTGGGTTTGTAATCTGTTGGTTGAGCGAGACTCAATTTCTTTCTTTATTATGCACCCCATGAGCGAGACTGTCACAGAATCTTGGTAGTTTTCTGACCTGTGGTTGATTATTTCCAACTTGGTTTCTTGCTATAATATTATTGTTTGCTGTTCTTCATCTTAAGCTGGGTAGATTGAATTCTCCAATGAAGATAATATTTGATACTGGGTTTGCTGAGTTATCAAGGATATCCTTTATTTTTGGCATCTGCTCAGTAAATTCCACTGTTGATTTTTACTTCATCTGGTTGTAATTTCATGCAATGTCACCACTTTGCAATTGGCAGACGGCTTCAACAATGCAACCACGGACTCGGCAAGACGTGAGTAGTGTCATACAGGAAGAGGAGCGCAGTGTCAGTAAGAGTCCAATTGTAGGGAACTCCTTACCGACCAGCTCTGAGTATCAATCACGTTGGTCATGATGCCTACAAAGCTTAGGGAATGCAATAAAGACGTCTCCTGGTTCTCTGTATCAAAAATTTATTTGTGCAGAGGGGACTAAATAGTATGGAACTTTGGGGCACGTATGTTAATTAGTTTAGCGTGACAGTGTTTGAATACGGCTTGACATAAACTCTATATGTACGAAAATATGTTTATTTAAAGAACTTGCATACTGATCTTGAGGTTATCTTGAGATGATTTCGGGGCTTTAGTGTCCCCGCGGCCCGGTCCTCGACCAAGCCTCCACCCCCAGGAAGCAGCCCGTGACAGCTGACTAACACCCAGGTACCTATTTTACTGCTAGGTAACAGGGGCATTCAGGGTGAAAGAAACTTTGCCCATTTGTTTCTGCCTCGTGCGGGAATCGAACCCGCGCCACAGAATTACGAGCCCTGCGCGCTATCCACCAGGCTACGAGGTCCCTGTCCCTGATACACAGGGAACAACTTTACTGATTGATGTCGTCCAAAACTAATAATGACCAACCATACGGCAACACATATCAACAATCGTGTCTTAACACTTCACAAGGATACCTGCTTGATGGGGTTCTGGGAGCTCTTCTACTCCCCAAGCCCGGCCCGAGACCAGGCTTGACTTGTGAGAGTTTGGTCCACCAGGCTGTTGCTTGGAGCGGCCCGCAGGCCCACATACCCACCACAGCCCGGTTGGTCCGGCACTTCTTTTAGAAAACAGTCTAGTTTTCTCTTGAAGATGTCCACGGTTGTTGCGACAATATTTGTTATCGTCGCTGGGAGGAGTGAGTTCCTTCCACCTACTCCGGAATACTTAATGACATATAACATTAAACACAATAGTGACATGCACATAAGCTGATATGTGTGTGTGGTGTGTGTGTGTGTGTGTGTGTGTGTGTGTGTGTGTGTGTGTGTGTGGTGTGTTTGTGTGTGTGTGTGGTGTGTGTGTGGTGTGTTTGTGTGTGTGTGTGGTGTGTGTGTGGTGTGTGTGTGTGTGTGTGTGTGTGTGTGTGTGTGTGTGTGTGTGTGTGTGTGGTGTGTGTGTGTGGTGTGTGTGTGGTGTGTGGTGTGTGGTGTGTGTGTGTATGTGGTGTGTGTGGTGTGTGTGTGTGTGTGGTGTGTGTGTGTGTGTGTGGTGTGTGTGTGTGTGTGTGTGGTGTGTGTGTGTGTGTGTGTGTGTGTGTGTGTGTGTGTATGTGGTGTGTGTGTGTGGTGTGTGTGTGTGTGGTGTGTGTGTGTGTGTGTGTGTGGTGTGTGTGTGTATGTGGTGTGTGTGGTGTGTGTGTGTGGTGTGTGTGTGGTGTGTGTGTGTGTGTGGTGTGTGTGTGTGTGTGTGTGTGGTGTGTGTGTGGTGTGTGTGTGTATGTGTATGTGGTGTGTGTGTGTGTGTGTGTGTGTGTGTGTGTGTGTGTGGTGTGTGTGTGTATGTGTATGTGGTGTGTGTGGTGTGTGTGTGTATGTGGTGTGTGTGGTGTGTGTGTGTGGTGTGTGTGTGTATGTGTGTGTGTATGTGTATGTGGTGTGTGTGGTGTGTGTGTGTGTGGTGTGTGTGTGTGGTGTGTGTGTGGTGTGTGTGTGTATGTGTATGTGGTGTGTGTGTTTGTGTGTGTGTGTGTGTGGTGTGTGTGTGGTGTGTGTGTGTATGTGTATGTGGTGTGTGTGGTGTGTGTGTGTGTGGTGTGTGTGTGTGTGTGGTGTGTGTGTGTGTATGTGTATGTGGTGTGTGTGGTGTGTGTGTGTGTGGTGTGTGTGTGTGGTGTGTGTGGTGTGTGTGTGTATGTGTGTGTGTGTATGTGTGTGTGTGTGTGGTGTGTGTGTGTGGTGTGTGTGTGGTGTGTGTGTGTATGTGTGTGTGTGTGGTGTGTGTGTGTGGTGTGTGTGTGTGGTGTGTGTGTGGTGTGTGTGTATGTGTGTGTGTGTATGTGTGTGTGTGGTGTGTGTGTGTATGTGTGGTGTGTGTGTGTGGTGTGTGTGTGGTGTGTGTGTGTATGTGGTGTGTGTGGTGTGTGTGTGGTGTGTGTGTGTGGTGTGTGTATGGTGTGTGGTGTGTGTGGTGTGTGTGTGTGTATGTGTGTGTGGTGTGTGTGTGTATGTGGTGTGTGTGTGTGGTGTGTGTGGTGTGTGTGGTGTGTGTGTGTGTGGTGTGTGTGTGGTGTGTGTGTATGTGTGTGTGTGGTGTGTGTGTGGTGTGTGTGGTGTGTGGTGTGTGTGTGGTGTGTGTGTGGTGTGTGGTGTGTGTGGTGTGTGTGTGGTGTGTGTGGTGTGTGTGTGTATGTGTGTGTGGTGTGTGTGTGTGGTGTGTGTGTGGTGTGTGGTGTGTGTGGTGTGTGTGTGTGTGTGTGGTGTGTGTGTGGTGTGTGGTGTGTGGTGTGTGTGGTGTGTGTGTGTGTATGTGTGTGGTGTGTGTGTGTGGTGTGTGTGGTGTGTGTGTGTGGTGTGTGTGTGGTGTGTGGTGTGTGTGGTGTGTGTGTGTGGTGTGTGTGTGTGGTGTGTGTGTGGTGTGTGGTGTGTGTGGTGTGTGTGTGTGGTGTGTGTGTGGTGTGTGTGTGTATGTGTGTGTGTGGTGTGTGTGTGTGTGGTGTGTGTGTGTGTGTGTGTGTGTGTGTGTGTGTATGTGTGTGGTGTGTGTGTGTGGTGTGTGTGGTGTGTGTGTGTGGTGTGTGTGTGGTGTGTGGTGTGTGTGGTGTGTGTGTGTGGTGTGTGTGTGTGTGTGTGTGTGGTGTGTGTGTGTGTTAACACGTACAATCACCCGCCTGGTTGAACAACATGATATTGCTCGTAATTATCACCCGATCATCTTTAAAATTTAACAGTGGACCTCCATCCCGTTGGTGGTGAGGGCTGAGGTGAGCAGGAACAGTCAGTCAAAGTAGAGTACCTTACATGTAGAGTATACTTGTATACTTGAGTATATACCTGTTGGCCTTCACATACACCCACACGCCTTCACTGTTAAATAACGTCGATGTGAACAATCTGCTCTTATTGGCTGATTAATAATTTTGTAACTAGCGTCAAAAGATTGTCATTTGCTTAGCTAAATGAACTAGAGGGTTCAGTTCCTGAACCGATTATGTGCCTCTGTAATCCTTTACACCACCGCCCACGGGATGGGTATGGGGTGCATAATAAAGAAAGAAATTGAAATTGTATTGGCTGGCCCGTGCGCCGGCTTGCTGGTTGCCCATCGCCTTACACTCACCACATCTGCTAGTTTCCCAGCAAACCTTTTTTTTTTTAAATGTTCTAAAAAATTATTTGTTCATTTTTATTGTGTTTTAAAAACGTGATTTTATTAGATTTTTGTTTTTAAGTTTTTATAATGTGAGTCTGAAACGTTTTAATTAAACTTTTTCTGATACTATGAAATTTTGTAGCAAATAGTTATAAAATGTTAATGCTAATTACTTAATAATTGTAAGAGGTAATAATCTTTATTGAATTGAGATGAGAGAGAGTAAGAGAGTTAGACTGACAGACACGGAGACAGTTACTGAGCGACAGACACGGAGACAGTTACTGAGCGACAGACAGAACAACATAGAGACAGAGACAAAGACATACAGAAAGAAACAGAAATATACAGAGAGAAACAGAGCCAGATGGAGAAAGACAGAAAGAGAGAG
This sequence comes from Procambarus clarkii, assembly GCF_040958095.1. Classification (NCBI taxonomy): domain Eukaryota; kingdom Metazoa; phylum Arthropoda; class Malacostraca; order Decapoda; family Cambaridae; genus Procambarus; species Procambarus clarkii. Next base: position 16,493,699 of record NC_091192.1, on the reverse strand, counting down.
AGTGAGAGAGAGAGAGAGAGAGAGAGAGAGAGTGAGTGAGAGAGAGTGAGAGAGAGAGAGAGAGAGAGAGAGAGAGAGAGAGAGAGAGAGAGAGAGAGAGAGAGAGAGAGAGAGAGTCACACACACACACACACACACACACACACACACACACACACACACACACACACACACACACACACACCTCTGGAATCCCTCAGTACGTTTCTTCCTTTTAACTCCTCCCCCCTCCCCGGTACATCCTCCCCCCTCCCCGGTACATCCTCCCCCCTCCCCGGTACATCCTCCCCCCTCCCCGGTACATCCTCCCCCCTCCCCGGTACATCGTCCACCCTTCCCGGTACATCGTCCACCCTTCCCGGTATCTCCTTCCCTCCCTGGTATCTCTTCCCTCTTTCCCAGTACTTCCTTCCCCCTTCCAAGTACTTCTTCCCCCCTTCCTGGTATCTCCTTCCCCCTTCAGAGCAGGAGACATTGCTGAAGTAGAGGGAGTACAGAGAACATATACGGCATAAATGACGTTTAGACGCGATAAAGCACCTAAACTATTAAGACCGTCTCAAAGCTCTCAAAATGTACTGTCTAAAAAGAAGACGAGAGAGGTATCAAATAATACACATATATGGAAGATATTGGAGGGCCAGGTCCCTAATTTGCACAGTAGAATAACAACATATTGGAGTGAACAATATTCAATTAAATGCAGAATTTCCCCCTCCCTAGTATATCACTCCCCCCCCCCCCCCACCCCCTTCTAGGGCTTCTCAGAAGTCCTAGCAGAAAAGCAAAATGCAGATGTTGTATACTCAGTCTTTGCAAGGGCATTCTACAAATGTGATCATGGAGTGATAGCACACAAAATAAGGTCAATGGGAATAACTGGTAAAGTAGGTCGCTGGATACTCAATTTCCTGTCGAACAGAACACAAAGAGTTACACTCAAATAAAATCGAGTCCAAGCGCAGTTAAAAGTTTTGTACCTCAAGGTACAGTCCTTGCACCACTGCTTTTCCTTATTCTCATTTAAAAATATACAAGTCACAGCTTCGTGTCATCCTTTGTAGATGACATAAAAGTCAACATGAAAATTACCTCTGCTGAAGACATCAAAAAATTACAAGCAGATAAAGTTTCCGACTGGGCCACAGAAAATAACATGATGTTTAACAGTGATAAATTCCAGGTACTCAGGTACGGTAAAAATGAGAACCTTAAACATAATACAGAGTACAAAACACAATCACATTTGCCCATAGTAGGAAAGCAACATGTTAAGGATTTGGGAATAATGATGTCTGACGACCTAACGTTTAGGGAGCATAACCAAGCAAATATTGCGTCAGCCAGAAAAATGATCGGATGGATTACGAGAACTTTCAAATCCAGGGATCCTATCACAATGGTTGTACTCTTCAAGTCACTTGTGTTGTCCCGTCTTGAGTACTGCTCAGTACTTACTTCCCCCTTCAGAGCAGGAGAGATTGCTGAAATAGAGGGAATACAGAGAACATATACGGCACGCATAGACGCGATAAAACATCTAAATTATTGGGATCGTCTCAAAGCTCTCCAAATGTACTCTCTAGAAAGGAGACGAGAGAGAGATATCAAATAATATACACCTGGAACTTGGAAAACACCTATACACTTGGAAAATACTGGAGGGACAGGTCCCAAATCTACACAGTAAAATAACGTACTGGAGTCAAAGATATAGAAGAAAATGCAGAATAGAATCAGTGAAGAGCATAGATGGCATAGGCTGTACAATCAGCCTATGGTGGTGGCAGAGGTGGCTGTGCACTGTATAATCATCAGAGGTCCACGGTTGTTCAACACCCTCCCAGCGAGCATAAGAAATATTATGGGAACAACCGTGGACATTTTTAAGAACAAACTAGATTGTTTTCTAAAAGAAGTGCCAGGACCAACCAGGCTGTGGTGGGTATGTGGGCCTGCGGGCCGCTCCAAGCAACAGCCTGGTGGACCAAGCTCTCACAAGCCAAGCCTGGCCTCGGGCCGGGCTTGGGGAGTAGAAGAACTCCCAGAACCCCATCAAGCAGGTATCTCGCTATCTCACCCTCCCCACCCCCCCCTCCCTTCTTGTTATCGGCCTACGTTTCTAGTCATTTCCCTTCCCTCTTCCCGGTATCTCCTTCCCCTTTATCGCTATCTCCCCCTCCCCTCATTTTCCTTCCACCCCCCCCCCCTCCCTGTCACTACTTACCTGGACCAGAGTAAAGTAGAAGGGTGGGAGGGCGCCAGAGATGGGTGGAATGGTTAAGAGAGGAATGGGTGAAGGGTAATAACAAGGCAAGATGTCAGAGAACCAGGACCGAGGTCACTACCTTGGGTTTGCCTTGTGTTATGGTCTTATGCTTGAACGAGTGTGCTTGAGGTTCAAGATCTTGGATTCAAGTTCCTCTCTCCTTTAAACTCCTTGAACTTCAAACACTTTATGGAGTGGTGTTATCTCCGCTGTTTTAACTATGTCGGGGATAACACCAGTGGCTTGGCTCTGTCTTCAAACAGTTTTTAAGGCCTGTGATACTTTTTTTGGTATTTCTTGAATGTAAGATTTCTAGGAATTAGGGTCCAGTGCAGAGTGGTTGGGCGTGGTGTCTATGGCTACTTTAAAGTCCATTGGGGTTATGGTGACATCTGATATGGGAATCGATGTTGGTTTAACATTCATAAAGAATTAGTTTTGATCAATAATCTTTAATATGTTCAGGTTTCACTGAAAACAGAATCGTACTGAAGCCTCAGTATTTCACTCATTTCGTTGTTGTCATCTGTTGAGGTTCCATCAGCCTTGCTCAAGGGCCCAATGCTGGGTGTAGTGTTTGTTCTTGCTTAGGATAAAAAGGATTTTGAATTCCTCTCAATTTCGCTGATGACTTTTTACTGTCTTTCCTTTTCCTGCATTTTATATTGTTTTGTAGGTTTAACTCGATCGTTTCTCTACGTAGCGTTCCTTGTCCATCTTGGGATAGGCTTGAGCGTTCCTTGTCCATCTTGGGATAGGCTTGAGCGTTCCTTGTCCATCTTGGGATAGGCTTGAGCGTTCCTTGTCCATCTTGGGATAGGCTTGAGCGTTCCTTGTCCATCTTGGGATAGGCTTGAGCGTTCCTTGTCCATCTTGGGATAGGCTTGAGCGTTCCTTGTCCATCTTGGGATAGGCTTGAGCGTTCCTTGTCCATCTTGGGATAGGCTTGAGCGTTCCTTGTCCATCTTGGGATAGGCTTGAGCGTTCCTTGTCCATCTTGGGATAGGCTTGAGCGTTCCTTGTCCATCTTGGGATAGGCTTGAGCGTTCCTTGTCCATCTTGGGATAGGCTTGAGCGTTCCTTGTCCATCTTGGGATAGGCTTGAGCGTTCCTTGTCCATCTTGGGATAGGCTTGAGCGTTCCTTGTCCATCTTGGGATAGGCTTGAGCGTTCCTTGTCCATCTTGGGATAGGCTTGAGCGTTCCTTGTCCATCTTGGGATAGGCTTGAGCGTTCCTTGTCCATCTTGGGATAGGCTTGAGCGTTCCTTGTCCATCTTGGGATAGGCTTGAGCGTTCCTTGTCCATCTTGGGATAGGCTTGAGCGTTCCTTGTCCATCTTGGGATAGGCTTGAGCGTTCCTTGTCCATCTTGGGATAGGCTTGAGCGTTCCTTGTCCATCTTGGGATAGGCTTGAGCGTTCCTTGTCCATCTTGGGATAGGCTTGAGCGTTCCTTGTCCATCTTGGGATAGGCTTGAGCGTTCCTTGTCCATCTTGGGATAGGCTTGAGCGTTCCTTGTCCATCTTGGGATAGGCTTGAGCGTTCCAGTTCTGGGATTTTATTTCTCCGCCTCGGGAGGGGACGCCGTTCTCATCCCAGTTTACATCTGTTTCTCTTATTGTATAAGACTTGAGCATATTTATAGTGCTATTGTACATATTTTCTCGAAGCACTGATTTATATCGTCATTCTCTAAGCTGTTTTTCCCAGCTTATTTCTGCGAGGTCTTTATTTATTAGTGCCCAGGTAATCAGTTTATTATTTAAAATTTAATTTGCAGAATTCACATCCTCTTAATTTTGGGACCGGATGAGCTGCCACAAAATCACTAGAAAGAAACAAAATCACTATTAAGACAAAATTTGTTACATAAGCATCGTCAAAGGCTTCGAAAATGGACAAGAGCAGTTGTTAATTAAGCTGAAAAATCAAGGGTTCTCAGCTTGAGTAATAATAAAAGTTGCCAGATATTGAAACTATACCAACTGTGAATGCGGGAAAAGATGATTTTATATATATATATATATATATATATATATATATATATATATATATATATATATATATATATATATATGGGACTACACGTGCGTATCAACCCTGGCTAGCACCTACATTAACCTCAGTGTTGCACAACCAGGTGGCGCTGCCACCCACAGGGAAGCAGCCAAATCCCGTAAGTATAGAGAACTGGATCACCACCACAATTTTGTCCCCATTGCTTCTGAGACACTCGGCGCCTGGGGTAAAAGTGCTACCAGTTTTTTGAAGGAACTGGGTTCTAGGATTATTGAAACAACAAGGGACCCTAGAGCTGCCAGCTTTCTTTTCCAGCGCCTCAGCGTGGCGATACAGAGGGGAAATGCGCACTGCATCCAGGGTTCCTGCCCGCCATCTGAGGAGCTGGAGGAACTCGACAACCTATGATAACCATCTTTGTAACCCATATGTAACTCCTTTTTTGTAACAAAGTTCAAATAAAGCAAACATATATGTGTACATACAAAAGAATGGGGGTGGTAGGAGAAGATAATATAAGTGTTCAGTGAGAAACCACAAGGTCTCCTCTGAATACTTTTTATTTTCTTCTCCGAGGCTATGGGTCCCCACATTGGCACCAGAGGTGGTACCCTCACAAATTAAATATATATATATATATATATATATATATATATATATATATATATATATATATATATATAATGTCGTACCTAGTAGCCAGAACTCACTTCTCAGCCTACTATGCGAGGCCCGATTTGCCTAATAAGCCAAGTTTTACTGAATTAATATATTTTCTCTAATTTTTTTCTTATGAAATGATAAAGCTACCCATTTCATTATGTATGAGGTCAATTTATTTTTATTAGAGTTAAAATTAACGTAGATATATGACCAAACCTAACCAACCCTACCTAACCTAACCTAACCTATCTTTATAGGTTAGGTTAGGTTAGGTAGCCGAAAACGTTAGGTTAGGTTGTCGAAAAAACATTAATTCATGAAAACTAGGCTTATTAGGCAAATCAGGCCTTGCATAGTAGGCTCAGAAGTGAGTTCTGGCTACTAGGTACGACACATATATATATATATATATATATATATATATATATATATATAAATAATGTGTGTGTGTGACTGGTGATTAATAGAGATCTTAAGCCGAAAATATAAATGCATAAATGTATATAATAAAACAAACAGGACACTGGGATTTATTCCTTGAAGTGTAAGGAAGGTGTGACGGTAACGCGTTGGTGTTCGGCTGTTTCAAAAGCTAGGGGTATGGCCTCGTCACATATAGAAACAAAAAATAGAAAATCTGGAACTTCGTCTGTGGTAAGGTAATGGGAAGCCACACAAAACACAAGTAAATTTAACAAAGAGATTTTAATTACGTTAGAAAAGCAAAACATGAATAAATGGACATACAAATTGGAACATAAAATCAATCAAAATAATAAGAATAATCAAATGACAAAATGAAAAGTTACATTAAGACAAGTGACTAATAACAAGTGAACAATATACAATCAGATAATAGGTGCAGGAATATTGGCTTTAAGCTGCCACCTCTCTTAGTACACGTAAGCCAGAGCTTAGTCTACCAACGAGATGTGTTAACTTGTTGAAAGCACTGGATATTCTGAGGTCTGTAGGTCGTGTGGCCCCAGACATCAGGTAGTGTGGCGGGTGGAGGGCAGGTGCAACTGGACACGCAGCCAATCAGCGATGAGCAGGCGACGACAGGTAGTTTGGTGATTCGAGTGGCGGGGGGAGCAGGTGTTCCTGGTGCTGCATACGTTTGCTCTCTGGCAAACCTTGGTGTTGTATTTGTTGGATATTCCTTCCATATTAGTTGTATAGGGATGTATATAGCGACGAACTTGGGAGGGAAGACCAGGCTCAATCTCTTGAAGGAGATTATCGTCACAAAGGATATGTCTAATATTGAGGCTGTATCACGCCCCATATAGACCAGACAGTTATCACGCCCCATATAGACCAGACAGTTATCACGCCCCATATAGACCACACAGTTATCACGCCCCATATAGACCAGACAGTTATCACGCCCCATATAGACCAGACAGTTATCACGCCCCATATAGACCAGACAGTTATCACGCCCCATATAGACCACACAGTTATCACGCCCCATATAGGCTAGACAGTTATCACGCCCCATATAGACCAGACAGTTATCACGCCCCGTTTAGACCAGACAGTTGAGGCTCCGTAGTATAGACTGGACATATCTCGCCAGAACAAGCAAGAAGGAGAAAGTTAATCTCGCCAAATATAAGCAATCCTTATCAAGAGATTGATAAGGATTAATCATTAAGATGATTTATTTAACTTATGTCGAGAGGAAGAATAAATGTTTGAGCTTACAGAGGGATGAGAAGCTGTAAATAAGGCAGCATGCATAGCTCGTGTTCAATGGTTCAACACCAGTTTCAGCACGATACAATAGGTCAAAATTAGTCAAGGTTGGCGTCAGAAAAGATCTGGGTAAATAGTGATTTTGAAACATGGTTGTTGAGTTATGTGTGGGGGTGGGGGTGGGGGGGGGGGGGGGGAGGGGAGGGGCACAGTTACCGGTCCAGGCGTGTTAACTTGCCTGGAGTTATCCCTGGAGTGTTCACACCTGAGGTTGACATAGATGAATGACTCTGGCTAGTTATACATATGAGCTGCTGCCTCGTATGGGTCAATAGGCCTTACGCAGTTAACATTATTATAACTAGGAGGTGAGAGGCTGCTGACCGCCGTAACCAGTTATACCAGGGAAAACAAGAGCTGCATGTGCTTATTTCTCTGTAAGAATGGTATTGTTGTTGTTGTTAAAGATTCGCTACCTGGAACAAAAAGTTCCAGGTAACACGGGCTATGGTGAGCCCGTAGTGCCTAAGAATGGTGACAAGAGGGCCGCTATATGTGCGTCGGGACTAACACGCCCCTATTGTGACTGACGTATATATATATGTCAGCTACGTTAGGGGGGCCTGACGGCTGAGTGGACAGCGCTCTGGATTCGTAGTCCTGAGAGGGAGGACTACCAGAGAGGTGCCAGGGAGGTGGGGGACAACACTAGTAGGTGGTCAACACGGCGGCTCGTTCACAGAGGAACAGTTTGGGGTCAAGTCAGTCTGTCTCACGTCGGCCTTAACCCAGCTTACCAAAAATTATAGGCCAGTTGCACTAACATCGCACATAATAAAAGTGTTTGAGAGAGTGATTAGGAATCAAATTTCTAGTTTTATGGAAAACAATGAATTGCACAATCCAGGACAACATGGATTTAGAGCGGGAAGGTCCTGTCTGTCACAGTTACTCAACCAAAATGACAAAATCACAGAAAACCTAGAAGAAAAGCAAAATGCAGATGTTGTATACACAGACTCTGCAAAGGCATTCGACAAATGTGACCATGGGGGGATGGCTAACAAAACGAGGTCAATGGGAATAACTGGAAAAGTAGGACGCTGGATACTCAATTTCCTGTCGAACAGAACACAAAGAGTAACAGTCAATCAGATAAAATCGAGTCCAAGCGCAGTTAAAAGCTCTGTACCTCAGGGTACAGTCCTTGCACCGCTACTGTTCCTTATTCTCATATCTGATATAGACAAAAATATAAATCACAGCTTCGTGTCGTCCTTTGCAGATGACACAAAAGTCAGCATGAAAATTACCTCTGCTGAAGACATTGAAAAACTACAAGCAGATGTCAACAAAGTTTTCGATTGGGCAGCAGAAAATAACATGATGTTTAACAGTGATAAATTTCAGGTACTCAGGCACGGCAAAAATGAGGATCTGAAACATAATACAGGGTACAAAACACAATCGAATCTTCCCATAGTAGAAAAACAGCATGTCAAGGATTTGGGAATAATGATGTCCGACGATCTAACGTTTAGGGAGCATAACCAAGCAAATATCGCGTCAGCCAGAAAAATGATCAGATGGATTACGAGAACTTTCAAATCCAGGGATCCCATCACAATGGTTGTACTCTTCAAGTCACTTGTGTTGTCCCGTCTTGAGTACTGCTCAGTACTCACTTCCCCCTTCAGAGCAGGAGAGATTGCTGAAATAGAGGGAATACAGAGAACATATACGGCACGCATAGACGAGATAAAACACCTAAATTATTGGGATCGTCTCAAAGCTCTCCAAATGTACTCTCTAGAAAGGAGACGAGAGAGATACCAAATAATATACACATGGAAAATACTGGAGGGCCTGGTCCCAAATCTACACAGTAAAATAACAACGTACTGGAGTGAACGATATGGAAGAAAATGCAAGATTGAACCAGTGAAGAGCAGGGGTACCATAGGCACAATCAGAGAACACTGTATAAACATCAGAGGTCCGCGGTTGTTCAACGTCCTCCCAGCGACAATATGAAATATTGCCGGAACAACCATGGACATCTTCAAGAGAAAACTGTACTATTTTCTAAGAGAAGTTCAGGATCAACCGGGCTGTGGTGGGTATGTGGGCCTGCGGGCCGCTCCAAGCAACAGCCTGGTGGACCAAGCTCTCACAAGTCAAGCCTGGCCTCGGGCCGGGCTTGGGGAGTAGAAGAACTCCCAGAACCCCATCAACCAGGTATCAAGCAGGAGTTGTGATTGCTGGGGTTGAGCTTTGGCTCTTTGGCCCCGCCTCTCAATGGGACGACCTTCCCTGTTAGTGAACACTCCAGGGCTTGGTGACTAGGACTTGGACTTGGTAGGGAGGGAGGAAGGGTAGGGAGGATAGGGAGGGAGGGTGGAAGGGTAGGGAGGATAGGGAGGGAGGGAGGGAGGAAGTCTGCTTCCTCCCTCCCTCCCTCCCTATCCTCCCTACCCTTCCACCCTCCCTCCCTATCCTCCCTACCCTTCCTCCCTCCCTACCCTTCATCCTTCCCTATCCTTCCTTCCTCCCTATCCTTCCTCCCTCCCTTCCTATCCTTCAACTCTTCCACCCTTAGCATATAAAGACAGTTATTGAGATACATAAAGTTAGTTGATATTGTCATGTAGTAAAGCTGGCACTTGGTTAATAATGACCAGTCGCCAGTTAAGGATGTTCATACTGGCCATCATTGTCGCGCTCCACACTAACACCTGGTGATTCCTGCTTGATGGGGTTCTGGGAGTTCTTCTACTCCCCAAGCCCGGCCCGAGGCCAGGCTCGACTTGTGAGAGTTTGGTCCACCAGGCTGTTACTTGGAGCGGCCCGCAGGCCCACATACCCACCACAGTTTACAGTTGCCTGTAAAACTGTAACTGCTTGTGACACGACCTTTACCTGTAATAGCTCGATAACCTTCTTGTGGCTTTCGTTAACTTGTCGCCTTTATTAATCCCTATTTACTTATTATTCATGTGGGATTTTTATTTCACGCTGTGATTTTATTTATTTATTTTTATTTGCAAAGCAATTATTAGCTTCCGATATTTAAAGTTCAGCGGTGTTTATAACTACTTAATAACTACTGTCATCATATCTTCCCGTGATGATATTTATCTTTTCATGAAATACGTATTTACTGGCTCTTCGTGCCTGTAAATACGTATTTACTGGCTCTTCGTGCCTGTAAATACGTATTTACTGGCTCTTGGTGCCTGTAAATACGTATTTACTGGCTTTTCGTGCCTGTAAATACGTATTTACTGGCTCTTCGTGCCTGTAAATACGTATTTACTGGCTCTTCGTGCCTGTAAATACGTATTTACTGGCTTTTCGTGCCTGTAAATACGTATTTACTGGCTCTTGTTGTCTGTAAATACGTATTTTCTGGCTCTTGGTGCCTGTAAATACGTATTTACTGGCTCTTCGTGCCTGTAAATACGTATTTACTGGCTCTTGGTGCCTGTAAATACGTATTTACTGGCTCTTCGTGCCTGTAAATATGTATTTCATAATACATAAATAGGAAATCCCGATAGAGGGATTTCCAGCCCCCCGGGTTGCGTAGTCGAGAAAAATTAACTTAAATACGGTTTACGTAAAGCCGAGGGCTCGTGGAGCAGCGGTGTTGTTTAGGAGACCGTCGTTCGTAAACAGTTCGTTGAATCCGACGCTTCCGCCAAGAACGCGCTATGACGAGACGAGAGAGATACCAAATAATATACATATGGAAAATACTGGAGGGCCAGGTCCCAAATCGAAACAGTAAAATAACAACGTACTGGAGTGAACGATATGGAAGAAAATGCAGAATAGAACCAGTGAAGAGCAGAGGTGCCATAGGCACAATCAGAGAACACTGTATAAACATCAGAGGTCCGCGGTTGTTCAACGTCCTCCCAGCGACTCTTAAGAAATATTGCCGGAACAACCGTGGACATCTTCAATAGGAAACTAGATAGTTTCCTTCAAGGAGTGCCGGACCAACCGGGCTGTGGTGGGTATGTGGGCCTGCGGGCCGCTCCAAGCAACAGCCTGGTGGACCAAACTCTCACAAGTTAAGCCTGGCCTCGGGCCGGGCTTGGGGAGTAGAAGAACTCCCAGAACCCCATCAAGCTGGTATGTATGAAATCATGCCGAGGTTCCTGCATTGCTGCTCGAGAACACATTCACAATATACAAGCTGACACAGCTACAGGGAGGGTAGGAAGTGCTGTTATTGCTCATCAGTCCGATGGCAGCACAATTCAAAGAAATATTCGAATTAGTAACTGGGCATCCACAATGCAAGCCGAGTTGGTATGTTGTTATAGATTCCGCTACTCGGAACAAGTTCCAAGTAGCACGGGCTATGGTGAGCCCGTAGTGGACTAACCTGGCACAGGAGCGGTGCTGTGTCTGAGTTGGTAGCACTCGAAATTGACAACACTGAAGTAGACAGCTTAATTATTTCCGACTCCCTTTCCTCACTACGAGCAATAAACAGTTTGCAATCAAGGAATAACGTGCTTATCTCAGAAGCCAGACATAGATATATATGAGCATACTTAGAAAGAGGGTAAATATAAAAATGTTGTGGATTCCTTCTCACATTGGCCTGCAGGAACATGACAAAGTTGACGCCCTTGCTAAGGCTGCAGTAAATAAAGACAGTATTGAACGGAATCTTGAGTTATCAAATAGGTCCCTTAAAAGTGTCATTAGACGAGAACTCCTGGATGGATTTGAAGAGAAGTACAACTGTGCAAACTGGAACTAGCAGGTCCATTTCTCATCACAATGAAATGTGTGAAGTAAAACATGTGTATGGGGCAAGTAACAAAGTCAGTAGACTAACAGATGTTGTCACAGCTCGTATAAGACTTGGCTACAAGTATCTCTGGCAGTTCGGCTTGTATAGGGATCTAGATGAAGTAAAGTGTAAAGTGTGTGGACATAGGCAGGGACACACACTCGAACACTATATCTCGGATTGTAGTAAAATTGAGTCATTTAGAGATAAATCTAAGCTCACACTGTATGATATGGCAACCTATCTTATTACCATGGATAAAATACTTGAAATCCTTGTACTTTATCCATATTTCGTTCCCAGTAGATAAATGACATATGAGATTAAGAAACAAGTAGTGTATTGTGAGGACTAATAATAAACAGCAGCTCCCCTATGACTCTGTAATATCTCCATTGATCAAACTATTATGTATTAGCGATAAGACCTACCATTAATGTATAATGACTTACTGTAAATATATAGCTCTTGTAATAGAACTTTCTCTGTAACTAGCTGACATGTAACTATAAGGTGTGAAGGATAGATGAAACTGTTTATGTAATAATCTAAGATGAGGTCTGACAAAGACCTTTTGTGCCCTCTGTAATGTTTTTGCGCTACCGCTCACAAGATGAGTATGGGGTGCACAATAAACTAGTCACCTTCGGCGGCAACAATAAAAAAATGCTCGTTGAATCCGCCCCCCCCCCCCCCCCGGGTGGTATAAGTATTAGTCCCTGTCGTTTGTAGACATTTGGTACGAATTATGGTTTATCGCCGGGCGGGGTTGGTATCTTGCCAGTGGTAGTGGTGGTGAGGTACCGGGCCCTAACTGGCCGCCCTGGAGGTGGAAGGTGAACTGTGTCAGGGTACTCAGTGTGTGATAACTGTATCCTGCCACCAGCACCCTGCTTCCCCACACTCACACCACTCTCACACGCTCTCACAGTCTTATTATTAACATCTTTATTGACAAAATTTAATTACAATTTTGCCTAATCTGAAGATTTCAATTAAGTCTTGTTAAAGTGAGGATAATGCTGGTATTCACTGCCACACAGGACAGAGGGTCATACATAAGACAATAGGTCTAAACTGTAGGCGGAAGCTGAAACTGTAGACATGTATATCATGGTTACAGTCAATATTTTAATGTATGAATATGTAAAAACAACTTTTTATTGTGCACTGCCACACAAGGGCAGGGATGGCTCTCTCACAATCTATCGCACAACGTCTCATAATCACACACACTCCCACGCCCAGAGGCGGGGTCCCACAGCTTGGGTCCCACAGCTTGGGTCCCACAGCTTGGGTCCCACAGCTTGGGTCCCACAGCTTGGGTCCCACAGCTTGGGTCTCACAGCTTGGGTCCCACAGCTTGGGTCCCACAGCTTGGGTCCCACAGCTTGGGTCTCACAGCTTGGGTCTCACAGCTTGGGTCCCACAGCTTGGGTCCCACAGCTTGGGTCCCACAGCTTGGGTCCCACAGTCTGGGTCTCACAGCTTGGGTCTCACAGCCGGGGTCCCACAGTCTGGGTCCCACAGCTTGGGTCTCACAGCTCGGGTCCCACAGCTTGGGTCCCACAGCTTGGGTCTCACAGCCGGGGTCCCACAGTCTGGGTCCCACAGCTTGGGTCCCAGAGCCGGAGCCTCTTGCGGGACGTCCCACAGGGACACGCTGTTTCCATAACCTCTACATCTTCTCAGGTGAATACCTGGTTGATGGGGTTCTGGCAGTTCTTCTACTCCCCAAGCCCGGCCCGAGGAAAGGCTTGACTTGTGAGAGTTTGACCCACCAGGCTATTGCTTGGAGCGGCCCGCAGGCCTACGTACCAACCACAGCCCGGCTGGTCCGGCATTCCTTGGAGAAAATGATCTAGTTTTCTTTTGAAGATGTCCACGGTTTTTCCGGCAATATTTCTTATCCTCGCTGAGAGGACGTTGAACAACCGCGGACCTCTGATGTTTATACAGTGTTCTCTGATTGTGCCTATGGCACCTCTGCTCTTCACTGGTTCTATTCTGCATTTTCTTCCATATCGTTCACTCCAGTATGTTGTTATTTTACTGTGTAGATTTGGGACCTGGCTCTCCAGTTTCTTCCACGTGTATATTATTTGGTATCTCTCTCGTCTCCTTTCTAGAGAGTACATTTGGAGAGCTTTGAGACGATCCCAATAATTTAGGTGCTTTATCTCGTCTATGCGTGCCGTATATGTTCTCTGTATTCCCTCTATTTCAGCAATCTCTCCTGCTCTGAAGAGTACTGAGCCATCTCAGGACGGGACAACACAAGTGATTTGTATAGTACAACCATTGTGATGGGATCTCTGGATTTGAAAGTTCTCGTTATCCATCCGATAATCTTTCAGGCTGACGCAATATTTGCTTGGTTATGCTCCCTAAACGTTAGGTCGTCAGACATCATTATTCCCAAATCCTTGACATGCTGTTTTTCTACTATGGGAAGATTTGATTGTGTTTTGTACCCTGTATTATGTGTAAGGTTCTTATTTTTACCATCTTGAGATTATCTTGAGATGATTTCGGGGCTTTTTTTTAGTGTCCCCGCGGCCCGGTCCTCGACCAGGCCTCCACCCCCAGGAAGCAGCTCGTGACAGCTGACTAACACCCAGGTACCTATTTTACTGCTAGGTAACAGGGGCATAGGGTGAAAGAAACTCTGCCCATTGTTTCTCGCCGGCGCCTGGGATCGAACCCAGGACCACTGGATCACAAGTCCAGCGTGCTGTCCGCTCGGCCGACCGGCTCTCCTAATATCCCCACCATACCTGAGTACCTGGAATTTATCACTGTTAAACATCACGTTATTTTCTGTTGCCCAGTCAAAAACTTTATTAATATCTGCTTGAAGTTTTTCAATGTCTTCAGCAGAGGTAATTTTCATGCTGATTTTTGTATCATCTGCAAAGGATGACACGAAGCTGTGACTTATATTTTTTGTCTTATCTGATATGAGAATAAGGAACAGCAGTGGTGCAAGAACTGTACCTCGAGGTACTGAGCTTTTAATTGCGCTTGGACTCGATTTTATATGATTGACGTTACTCGCTGTGTTGTGTTAGATAGAAAACTGAGTATCCAGCGTCTTACTTTACCAGTTATTCCCATTGACCTCATTTTGTGTGCTATCACGCCATGGTCACATTTATCGAATGCCTTTGCGAAGTCCGTTTATATCACATCAGCATTCTGTTTTTCTTCTAATGCCTCAGTGACTTTGTCGTAGTGCTCAAGTAGCTGTGAGAGGCACGATCTTCCCGCTCGAAATCCATGTTGGCCTGGGTTGTGGAGGTCATTGGTCCCCATGAAATTGGTGACCTGACTCCTAATCACTCTCTCAAATACTGTTATTATGTGGGACGTTAGTGCAAGTGGTCTATAATTTTTTGCCAATGCTTTGCTCCCTCCCTTGTGTAGAGGGGCTATGTCTGCTACTTTAAGCGCATCTGGTATCTCCCCTGGGTACAAGCTCTTCCTCCACACTATACTGAGTGTCTGTGCTACCGGCACTTTGCATTTCTTTATAAATATTGAATTCCATGAATCTGGACCCGGAGCTGAGTATCCCATACCAATAGGGATGGGATAGAGAAGAGGGGGAGGATATGTAAACAATAGGGATACTGGGATGAGACGGGGGAGAGATTTAAACAACTGGGACAGGAGAGTGTTGGACAGGAGTAGGAGAAAAGAATTGGAGGTCTTGGAATAGAGAGCGATGGGTAGGGATAGTTGGGAAGGGAGATGGACAAGTTGGAGAAGGGGAGACTTGGAGGGGAGGGGGGAGGGCCTAGAGGAAGGGATGGTGATAAAGGAGAGGGGAGAGGCAGAGGGCTGGGGGAGGGGGGGAGGCCTAGTATAGCCTACTGGATCAATGCTGTGTGGGCCCCTACTAACACGTCTAGTGAGGCTCTAGTGGTCCCTGCCACCTCTGTCGTCGCTGAGATCACCGTCCCTGAATCACTGAAATAGAGGGAATACAGAGAACATATACGGCACACATAGACGCGATATAGCACCTAAATTATTGGGATCGTCTCAAAGCCCTCCAAATGTACTCACTAGAAAGAAAACGAGAGAGATACCAAATAATATACACGTGGAAAATACTAGAGGGCCAGGTCCCAAATCTGCACAGTAAAATAACAACATTCTGGAGTGAACAATATGGAAGAAAATGCAGAATAGAACCAGTGAAGAGCAGAGGTGCCATAGGCACAATCAGAGAACACTGTACAAACATCAGAGGTCCGCGGTTGTTCAACACCCTCCCAGCGAACACCAGAAATATTACAGGAACAACCGTGGACATCTTCAAGAGAAAAACAGATTGTTTCTTCAAGGAGTGCCGGACCAACCGGGGTATGTGGGCCTGCGGACCGCTCCAAGCAACAACCTGGTTATCTTGAGGTTATCTTGAGTTGGTTTCGGGGCTTTAGTGTCCCCGCGGCCCGGTCCTCGACCAGGCCTCCACCCCCAGGAAGCAGCCCGTGACAACTGACTAACTCCCAGGTACCTATTTACTGCTAGGTAACAAGAGCATAGGGTGAAAGAAACTCTGCCCATCGTTTCTCGCCGGCGCCCGGGATCGAACCCGGAACCACAGGATCACCCTTCCAGTGTGCTGTCCGCTCGGCCCCTGGTGGACCAAACTCACACAAGTGAAGCGAGTAGAAGAACTCCCAGAACCCCATCAACCAGGTCCTCTCCCCAGGACGATAAACATCACCACGAGACATAAAGGTGCCTTCCAGTGAACTCTGGCGTTCAAGGCTCTTCAGTACCTCATCCCTTCAATACCCCATCTTAGGCCACCCCGCCTGAGTTCAGGCGGGAGAGATACATAATAATTTACACATGGAAAACAGTAGAGGCGCTGGTCCCAAACCTGCACACAGAAATAACACCACATGAGACCAGAAGGCATGGCAGGATGTGCAGAATACCCCCGTTGAAAAGCGGAGGTGCAACAGGTACTCTGAGAGAGAACTATCAACATCAGAAGTCCGAGACTGTTCAACACGCTTCCACTGCACATAAGGGGCATAACTGGCCGACCCCTCACAGTGTTCAACAGAGAACTGGATAAACACCTGCAAAGGATACCTGATCAACCAGGCTGTGACTCATACGTCAGGCTGCGAGCAGCCACGTCCAACAGCCTAGTTGACCAGTCCAGCAACCAGCTTCCAACAGCCTAGTTGACCAGTTCAGCAACCAGGAGGCCTGGTCGACGACCGGGCCGCAGGGACGCTAAGCCCCGGAATCAACGCAGGTGGGTCAAAACTGTGACGTTCGTCGAAATTAAAGCACTGGTGTACTGACGTTGCCTGAGCAACCCGTCCTCTTAAAAATAACGTCGCTTTTGGCTCGTATGCCCGAGACTGGTCCTGGATGGAGAAGGCGTGAACGCTTCTGGTCAGGCAAAACAGTTGCATTTTTACGGAGTGGCGACTGGTAGGAACGACTGGGTATTACCCCCCCCCCCCTCCACATGATATAACTTATGTTGTCGGGGTGTGTACTTAGGCTCATGGAGGTGCCTGTAGGCCTCTCACTGACCTTGCCCAGGATGCCACCCACAACAGTTCCCTCACTCCACGGTAGCTTATTTTACTGCTGGGTAAGCACATGCTTCAGATGAAAGAAAATGTGTCCAGCCGTTTCTGTCCTGGCCGTAGATTGAATCCGGGTCCCTCGGTTGTGAGTTGAGGAAGTAGACCCTTGTGCTACAGTTTCTCGATAAACGTGTGTGTGTATATATATATATATATATATATATATATATATATATATATATATATATATATATATATATATATATATATATATATATATATATATATATATATATATATGTATGTATGCATACTGGAGCCTGTCACTTAGGTAAGGCTGAAGGTACTGGAGGGAGTGACCTGTGACAATATAATATGGTGGAGGACCTCCCACAACACTCCACACTGTCGCCTGCGGACACTCATGTACACACACGAAGTCAAAACAAAACCAGACAAACAGGACCAAATAGCGCCCTTGAGGGTCCCTTGAGATAGTGATGGTGTGCTGGAATATCAAACAAGCGCTTCTGGCTGTGGCTCGACCCTCTTACCACCCCCCCCCCCCCACTCCTTGGTGCTGTGTGCGGTGTGATTGATTCTGTTATGTGTACAAAAATCCTCACCCTTGCCCGGTTGACCCTTGGCTCTACTCCCTGCAACACCTAAGCTTTCATACTTCTATACTCTCATACACTGTACTTCCGACTGTCCCTCTTTCCAGATCCCATTCATCCTCAGATCTACAGTACCAGCTACTGCTATTGGTTTCAAACAGCCGCCACTTACGGGCTATTCATGCCCGTGCCATCTTTGGGGTGCCCTAATCTCCATTCATTCAATTAATCAATCACTGTCACTTTCCCAGGACAGACTGAAAACTCGTCACTTTCTGTTCATTCCATGTTTGGGTTGTTTAATGTGTGGTGCTGGCTGCCCTGCCTACCCTCGGAGAGTTATTAATCCTTAAACTGCTCAACTGCAATTTACAGCAATTAATTAAAGTGTGTGTGTGTGTGTGTGTGTGTGTGTGTGTGTGTGTGTGTGTGTGTGTGTGTGTGTGTGTGTGTCCATATTCACTTCTATTGGGTTATAACAGCGTATATGTGTGTTGGTTTTGGTTTGAAGAATTCAACAATATTTTACTTACTGCTGCACCATTAATAAATGTGGTTATTACAGTATTTCTTAACTTATAACACCAATAAGCGTTGGTAGCAGCGTAAGGGTTTAGATCACCACAAAAGCAATTGGATATAATTGCTGATTGATCAAAGTTCAAGACCAAAGTATACTAGTGTATATACAATAAGTATAGGGAAAGGGGGGCGGGTATAATCATCTTTGTGTCATCCAGTTGGGTGTTCAAATCCCACTCAGGAGGTAGACATCTTGATTGATAACCTGAGGGTCTAAGCCAGTTCAGTATACAGGATGCTTCAGATGAATTAGTCCAGTAAACGTCTTTCTCTTTTGCTTTCAGATTCGTAAAGGATTCCATCCTGGAGAAGGAGAAATGTAAGTTCAATCCTTATATCATTTTGCCTAATTTTTTCTACTGTATATAAACCATTTTGTTTGTTTATGAAGGAACTGCCAGTTTTTGAGGATTCACATTAAATGGGCAGATTTTGAAAGTGATTCTAAATTGTTGGGTTGGGAGAGTGAGGCGTCCATATACCGGTGTTGTCATTGGTCATTGTGGATCTCCACGCTGATTGGTTGTTGGTTCCCTGTGTTATGTTCTGGGAGAACAGCTCTACACCAATTAAAACTGTTCCTTGGTCAGCTTGACCAATCATATATTTCGTACGAAAATCCGCCCACTACGAAGTTAGTTCTTAGCGTGACAGCATCTTAAACTGATAATTAATGATATGAGTGATAATGTGGATATTATTAATTACAATGACGATCCAAATTGATGAAACATTTGTGGGAGGAGCGCTGTACACCTGTGTGGTGGTGCTGTGGTGGTGCTGTGGTGGTGCTGTGGTGGTGGTGGTGCTGTGGTGGTGGTGGTGCTGTGGTGGTGGTGTTGTTGTGGTGGTGGTGGTGCTGTGGTGGTGGTGGTGCTGTGGTGGTGGTGGTGTGGTGGTGCTGTGGTGGTGGTGGTGCTGTGGTGGTGGTGGTGTTGTGGTGGTGCTGTGGTGGTGGTGGTGTGGTGGTGCTGTGGTGGTGGTGGTGCTGTGGTGGTGGTGGTGGTGGTGTTGTTGTGGTGGTGCTGTGGTGGTGCTGTGGTGGTGGTGGTGCTGTGGTGGTGGTGGTGGTGCTGTGGTGGTGGTGGTGTGGTGGTGCTGTGGTGGTGGTGGTGCTGTGGTGGTGGTGGTGCTGTGGTGGTGGTGGTGCTGTGGTGGTGGTGGTGCTGTGGTGGTGCTGTGGTGGTGCTGTGGTGGTGGTGGTGCTGTGGTGGTGGTGGTGCTGTGGTGGTGGTGTTGTTGTTGTGGTGGTGTTGTTGTGGTGGTGGTGCTGTGGTGGTGGTGTTGTTGTGGTGGTGCTGTGGTGGTGGTGCTGTGGTGGTGGTGGTGGTGCTGTGGTGGTGGTGGTGCTGTGGTGGTGGTGGTGGTGGTGGTGTTGTTGTGGTGGTGCTGTGGTGGTGGTGGTGCTGTGGTGGTGGTGGTGCTGTGGTGGTGGTGGTGCTGTGGTGGTGGTGGTGGTGGTGTTGTTGTGGTGGTGGTGCTGTGGTGGTGGTGGTGGTGGTGGTGTTGTTGTGGTGGTGGTGCTGTGGTGGTACCAAAATGTACCAAAAGCTGTGAATTCTTTCACCCAGAAATTTGCAAGAACTCTTTGGACAGGAAAGAGTGCTTCAATGCTGAATGCCCAGCTTTTCATATAAGAGGTACCAGGCGAATAAAACCGACAGACTACCACTATGAAAACAGCCACTACTCCATCAACCGGGATAATTTTTTAGCAAGAGGAGGAGGAGAAGAATGGCTAAAAATGACCAGACTCTACCACCAACTCGGTCAAATGCTAGAGAGGACGCAAACACAGTGGCCTCCTTACCAGAGCCTCAGATATTAACACCAATTAAAGCATCCAGCACTTCCACTAACACGATAACATCATTTATATTTGCCAACATCCAGGGTATAAAAACACGCAAATCCAACAAAGTTCATTTTATAGATGGTCTCCTTCATGAGGCAAATGCAGTGTTTGCAGCCCTAACGGAAACTCACACAAAGGACTACCTTGATGGTGAAATATGGATCCCAGAATACAATCTCTTCAGATGTGATAGGAAACACCGGCTTCAGGGTGGGGTCAGCCTCTACATCAAAGACACACTCATCTGTACTGAGCTGCTAAACACCTCAAATGATATGGTGGAAGTGCTGATAGTCAAAATAGAGATCCTAAATGTAGTTGTTGTCCTTGTATATAAGTCACCGGAGGCAAACCCTCAGCAGTTTAAAGACCAACTAATGAAAATAGAACACTGCTTGGAAAACCTCACAAATCCAGCTCCTAACATCAACCTGCTTGGGGACTTCAACCTACGGCACCTGAAATGGAAGCACCTGGCTAATACAGTAATATCAGAAAGAATACCAGGAAGTAGCCTAAATGAGCAGGCACATGCAAATGACCTGCTACGGATGTGCGACAGGTTTGCCTTAAACCAGCAAATAGTAGAACCAACTAGGAAGGAGAACACGCTGGACCTCATTTTCACTAATAATGATGAGTTGATCGGGAACATAATGATTACAAATACCTGTTACTCAGATCACAACTTAATTGAGGTACTGACAACCATGGGGAATGGACCTCCAAAACCAGTCCAGATTCCCGGTGGAGGAGATTTCAGCAAATTCAACTTCAATAATAAACGGATAAACTGGGAGCAAATAAACCAGGACTTCACAGAAATAAACTGGGAAGAACAGCTAGGAAATGCAAACCTGAACCAGTGCCTGGAAAAAATAAGCTCAGTAGCACTAGAAATATGTTCAAACCGCATACCCCTAAGAAAAAAGAGAAAGAGATGCAGATTGGAACGGGAACGTCGTTCCTTATATAGGCGAAGAAAACGAATCGCGGAACAACTTGAGAGTCGCACCCTATCTCAAGAACGGCGAAGAAGGTTAGGTTGAGAAATAGAAACAATTGAACTCAAGCTACAAGAATCATACAAAACCCAGGAGAGGCAAAGAGAGCAATAGGCCATCAGTGAAATAGAGAGAAATCCGAAATATTTTTTCTCCTATGCAAAATCAAGATCAAAAACCACATCTAGTATCGGGCCCCTGCGAAAGGGAGATGGAACTTTCACAGATGACAACAAAGAAATGAGCGAGTTACTGAGGAAGCAGTACGACTCTGTTTTTCAGTGAGCCATTAAATGCACTAAAGATTGATAACCCAAATGAATTTTTCATGGATATGATACCAACATCAAATCACATATCAGACGTCGCCCTATTCCCACTAGATTTTGAAGAAGCCATAAACAGTATGCCTATGCACTCTGCACCAGGCCCGGATTCTTGGAACTCCATATTCATCAAGAACTGTAAAAAACCACTATCGCAGGCCCTTCACATTCTGTGGAGACAAAGCCTAGATACTGGCGTTATCCCTGACATACTAAAAACAGCAGAGATAGCACCACTCCATAAAGGAGGAAATAAGGCAGAGGCAAAAAATTACAGACCGATAGCACTAACATCGCACATCATAAAAATTTTTGAGAGAGTGCTAAGAAGTAAGATCACAAAATACATGGAATCACAGCATCTCCATAACCCCGGACAACATGGTTTCAGAACAGGGCGCTCTTGCCTGTCGCAGTTGCTGGACCACTATGATATGGCATTAGATGCTATGGAAGACAAACAAAATGCTGATGTAATTTACACAGATTTCGCAAAAGCTTTTGATAAATGTGACCATGGTGTTATTGCACATAAAATGCGTTCAAAAGGAATTACCGGGAAAATAGGCAGATGGATCTACAATTTCCTGACTGACAGAACCCAATGTGTAATAGTCAACAAAATAAAATCCAGCCCATCAACCGTGAAGAGCTCAGTCCCCCAGGGTACTGTGCTTGCTCCAGTACTTTTTCTCATCCTCATATCGGACATAGACCAGAACACAACCTATAGCACTGTATCATCCTTTGCAGATGACACTAGGATTTTCATGAGAGTTGGCAACATAGAGGACACGGCAAACCTCCAATCAGATGTTGATCAGGTCTTTCTATGGGCTACAGAAAATAATATGGTATTCAACGAGGATAAGTTTCAGCTCATGCGCTACGGAAAAATTGAAAACATAAAAACAGGAACCACGTACAAAACTCAGGCAAATCATAACATAGAACGAAAAGGCAATGTAAAGGACCTGGGTGTACTCATGTCGGAAGACCTTACCTTTAAAGAACACAATAAAGTAGCCGTCACAACTGCAAGAAAAATGACAGGTTGGATAACAAGAACTTTTCACACTAGAGATGCTATACCGATGATGATACTTTTCAAAACGCTTGTGCTATCTAGAGTGGAGTACTGCTGCACAATGACAGCCCCTTTCAAAGCTGGAGAAATTGCTGACCTAGAGAGCGTGCAGAGATCCTTTACTGCTAGAATCCACTCAGTAAAACATCTAAATTACTGGGACCGACTAAAGAGCCTAAATCTGTACTCCCTTGAGCGCAGGCGGGAGAGATACATAATAATTTACACGTGGAAAATAATTGAGGGGCTGGTCCCAAACCTGCACACAGAAATAACACCACATGAGACCAGAAGACATGGCAGGATGTGCAGAATACCCCCGTTGAAAAGCAGAGGTGCAACAGGTACTCTGAGAGAGAACTCTATCAACATCAGAGGCCCGAGACTGTTCAACACGCTTCCACTACACATAAGGGGCATAACTGGCAAACCCCTCACAGTGTTCAAGAGAGAACTGGATAAGCACCTCCAAAGGATACCTGATCAACCAGGCTGTGACTCATACGTCAGGCTGCGAGCAGCCGCGTCTAACAGCCTGGTTGATCAGTCCAGCAACCAGGAGGCCTGGTCGACGACCGGGCCGCGGGGACACTAAGCCCCGGAAGCACCTCAAGGTAACCTCAAGGTAGGTGGTGCTGTGGTGGTGGTGGTGTGGGTGACTGCTGGAGTGTGGTGGTGGTGGTGGTGTGGGTGACTTGCTGGAGTGTGGTGGTGGTGGTGGTGTGGGTGACTGCTGGAGTGTGGTGATGGTGGTGGTGGTGGTGGTGACTGCTGGAGTGTGGTGGTGCTGGTGGTGGTGGTGACTGCTGGAGTGTGGTGGTGGTGGTGGTGTGGGTGACTGCTGGAATGTGGTGGTGGTGGTGGTGACTGCTGGAGTGTGGTGGTGGTGGTGGTGGTGTGGGAGACTGCTGGAGTGTGGTGGTGGTGGTGTGGGTGGCTGCTGGAGTGTGGTGGTGGTGGTGGTGGTGTGGGTGACTGCTGGAGTGTGGTGGTGGTGGTAGTGGTGGTGTGGGTGACTGCTGGAGTGTGGTGGTGGTGGTAGTGTGGGTGACTGCTGGAGTGTGGTGGTGGTGGTGGTAGTGGTGGTGTGGGTGACTGCTGGAGTGTGGTGGTGGTGTTGGTGGTGGTGGTGTGGGTGACTGCTGGAGTGTGGTGGTGGTGGTAGTGTGGGTGACTGCTGGAGTGTGGTGGTGGTGGTGGTGGTGTGGGTGACTGCTGGAGTGTGGTGGTGGTGGTAGTGTGGGTGACTGCTGGAGTGTGGTGGTGGTGATGGTGGTGGTGGTGTGGGTGACTGCTGGAGTGTGGTGGTGGTGGTGGTGGTGGTGGTGTGGGTGACTGCTGGAGTGTGGTGGTGGTGGTAGTGTGGGTGACTGCTGGAGTGTGGTGGTGGTGGT
>NC_091192.1:16442059-16469302 GCF_040958095.1 Procambarus clarkii | reverse complement strand
CGGTCCCTCCACCCCCTCCCACGGTCCCTCCACCCCTCCCACGGTCCCTACCACCCCTCCCACGGTCCCTCCACCCCTCCCATGGTCCCACTACCCCTCCCACGGTCCCTCCACCCCTCCCACGGTCCCTCCACCCCTCCCACGGTCCCAGCACCCCTCCCACGGTCCCACCACCCCTCCCACGGTCCCTCCACCCCTCCCACGGTCCCTCCACCCCTCCCACGGTCCCACCACCCCTCCCACGGTCCCTCCACCCCTCCCACGCTCCCTCCACCCCTCCCACGCTCCCTCCACCCCTCCCACGCTCCCTCCACCCCTCCCACGGTCCCTCCACCCCTCCCAGGGAAGGCAGCAGAGACACAGGGGAAGGCAGCAGAGACACAGGGAAGGCAGCAGAGACACAGGGGAAGGCAGCAGAGACACAGGGAAGGTAGCAGAGACACAGGGAAGGCAGCAGAGACACAGGGAAGGCAGCAGAGACACAGGGAAGGCAGCAGAGACACAGGGGAAGGCAGCAGAGACACAGGGAAGGCAGCAGAGACACAGGGAAGGCAGCAGAGACACAGGGAAGGCAGCAGAGACACAGGGAAGGCAGCAGAGACACAGGGAAGGCAGCAGAGACACAGGGAAGGCAGCAGAGACACAGGGAAGGCAGCAGAGACACAGGGAAGGCAGCAGAGACACAGGGAAGGCAGCAGAGACACAGGGAAGGCAGCAGAGACACAGGGAAGGCAGCAGAGACACAGGGAAGGCAGCAGAGACACAGGGAAGGCAGCAGAGACACAGGGAAGGCAGCAGAGACACAGGGAAGGCAGCAGAGACACAGGGAAGGCAGCAGAGACACAGGGAAGGCAGCAGAGACACAGGGAAGGCAGCAGAGACACAGGGGAAGGCAGCAGAGACACAGGGGAAGGCAGCAGAGACACAGGGAAGGCAGCAGAGGGTGGAGGCCACATGAGAGGAAGGGGGGGGGGGAGGGGGAAGGAAGGAGCAGTGTTGCGTGAGAGTTTTTCTCCTCGAGGGAGGATCATGTGGGTGTTGTGTGAGTCCTTGAAGGTGGAACTTCTTGCCCCGCCCCGCCCTGCCCGCCCCGCCCTGCCCCGCCCCGCCCTGCCCGCCCCGCCCCGCCCCGCCCCGCCCCGCCCTGCCCGCCCCGCCCCGCCCTGCCCCGCCCCGCCCTGCCCGCCCCGCCCTGCCCGCCCCGCCCTGCCCCGCCCTGCCCCGCCCCGCCCCGCCCCGCCCCGCCCCGCCCTGCACCGCCCTGCCCCGCCCCGCCCTGCCCGCCCCGCCCCGCCCTGCCCCGCCCCGCCCCGCCCCGCCCTGCCCGCCCCGCCCTGCCCGCCCCGCCCCGCCCCGCCCTGCCCCGCCTGCCCGCCCCGCCCCGCCCCGCCTCGTCGTCTTCACCCACTGCCCTTGGCTGCTCCCCTTAATTATGTCCTGACCCTGGGACTCCTCCAACGGAAGGGGAAAGGGAGAAGGAAAGAGAGTTGGAGGGACAGAATGGGAGAGAGAAATTATGGAAAAAAAGAACAGAATAAATCCAAGAGTATAAAACAGGGGAGGAAAAAAAAAGGTAGAAGAAAGATATCGATCTTGGCTCAGTTTAATAAGAGTGATTAAGACTTTCCAGTCATGGTGCGTAGTTGCCATACCTCGCTGTGGCGGCGGGGGGGGGGGGGGGGGGGACGGACAGACAGAGACAGAGACAGACAGACTGACAGACAAACAGACAGATAGACCGACAGACAGACAGCCTCGCTGACTGACTGGCTCACTAACTAACTCATTGACTGACTGACTCAGTCACTGACTGACTCAGTCACTGACTGACTCAGTCACTGACTGACTCAGTCACTGACTGACTCAGTCATTGACTGACTCAGTCACTGACTGACTCAGTCACTGACAGACTGACGAGTCACAAACACGTTACCAAACAACAGTTGGAGTATAAAGGTGTAATGCGGGTAACTAACTAGAGGAGAGGTTGACACGACCCAACACGACCCAATACAGTCTCCGTGGTGTAGTGGTAAGACACTCGCCTGGCGTTCCGCGAGCGCTATGTCATGGGTTCGTATCCTGGCCGGGGAGGATTTACTGGGCGCAATTCCTTAACTGTAGCCTCTGTTTAACTCAACAGTAAAATGTGTACTTGGATGAAAAAACGATTCTTCGCGGCAGGGGATCGTATTCCAGGGACCGTAGGATTAAGGACTTGCCCGAAACGCTACGCGTACTAGTGGCTGTACAAGAATGTAACAACTCTTGTATATATCTCAAAAAAAAAAAAAAAAAAAAAAAACACGACCCAACACGACCCAACACGACCCAACATATTAAGTGGTGCCCGACGCTCACACACCTCTATAACAATCTGGAGAATCGGGGATCACTGCAGTCGGCACTAAGGCAGGGCCCGAGAGCTAGTGCTCGACTCTACACACTCATTACTACACCGCGTGTGTACACACCAACCCGTCCTCTTAATAGCACGTCGTATTATGACGTATACTCCACCTACGGCCAAAAATCGTCGTACTAGACAATGGAAGCAGCTCGCGAGGTTGACATACTCTCCCGTTTTCTGTTTTGGGTCCTCTGGTAGGTTAGGATAACTCACACACACATTAATAACTTTTATAAGGTTAGTTATTAATCGATGATCATCTTACTGTTTATAATTGTGATCATAATTGATCAAAGTTCTCAACAATAATCAGAAGAAAAATTCCTTGGGTTAAGATCAATAGAAAATTATCAATTTGGGTCGAGATTAATACAAAAGTTGAGAATAATTATATGAAACGTCTCGGTTTAACATGATAAACTTTATCAGAGAATGTCTGGACCATTACTGTGGCTGGCAGGGGTCACGGCCAACATTACTGTGGCTGGCAGGGGTCACGGCCATCATTACTGTGGCTGGCAGGGGTCACGGCCAACATTACTGTGGCTGGCAGGGGTCACGGCCATCATTACTGTGGCTGGCAGGGGTCACGGCCAACTTTACTGTGGCTGGCAGGGGTCACGGCCAACATTACTGTGGCTGGCAGGGGTCACGGCCATCATTACTGTGGCTGGCAGGGGTCACGGCCAACATTACTGTGGCTGGCAGGGGTCACGGCCATCATTACTGTGGCTGGCAGGGGTCACGGCCACCATTACTGTGGCTGGCAGGGGTCACGGCCATCATTACTGTGGCTGGCAGGGGTCACGGCCATCATTACTGTGGCTGGCAGGGGTCACGGCCAACATTACTGTGGCTAGCAGGGGTCACGGCCATCATTACTGTGGCTGGCAGGGGTCACGGCCAACATTACTGTGGCTGGCAGGGGTCACGGCCACCATTACTATGGCTGGCAGGGGTCACGGCCACCATTACTGTGGCTGGCAGGGGTCACGGCCATCATTACTGTGGCTGGCAGGGGTCACGGCCATCATTACTGTGGCTGGCAGGGGTCACGGCCAACATTACTGTGGCTGGCAGGGGTCACGGCCATCATTACTGTGGCTGGCAGGGGTCACGGCCAACATTACTGTGGCTGGCAGGGGTCACGGCCACCATTACTATGGCTGGCAGGGGTCACGGCCAACATTACTGTGGCTGGCAGGGGTCACGGCCAACATTACTGTGGCTGGCAGGGGTCACGGCCATCATTACTGTGGCTGGCAGGGGTCACGGCCAACATTACTGTGGCTGGCAGGGGTCACGGCCACCATTACTGTGGCTGGCAGGGGTCACGGCCAACATGGTGGGACACTCGCAGGAAAACTTGCAAAAAGACCTTCCCAAGACACACGGGAGCCTGGTGGACCGTGTTAACATGACGCAAGGAGTGTGTGAGTAAGCAAGTGTCTGACGCAGCCTCGGGAAGACGCAGCCTTAGACGCTCCCAGAGTCATAAGTCTTCCTTGCGTCACTGTTACGGCCGAGGCCTCCGCGGCACGCACAACAAAAAGAATGAAACTAAAAACACCATCAAAATCTAATGTATGAAGCCAAGAGTTATATAAACATTGAGGCAAGAAAAAAAAAAAAGAGAGAGAGAGAGAGAGAGAGAGAGAGAGAGAGAGAGAGAGAGAGAGAGAGAGAGAGAGAGAGAGAGAGAGAGAGAGAGAGAGAGAGAGAGAGAGAGGAGAGAGAGACACACACACACACACACACACACACACACACACACACACACACACACACACACACACACACACACACACACACACGCACGCCTTGTCAAGCACAAGACGAAGCTGGAAAAAGTCCAAAGGTATGCTACTAGACTAGTCCCAGAACTAAGAGGCATGAGTTACGAGGAAAGGCTGCGGGAAATGCACTTTACGACACTGGAAGACAGAAGAGTAAGGGGGGACATGATCACAACCTACAAAATCCTCAGGGGAATCGACCGGGTAAACAAGGATGAACTATTCAACACTGGTGGGACGCGAACAAGGGGACACAGGTGGAAGCTGAGTACCCACATGAGCCACAGAGACGTTAGAAAGAACTTTTTCAGTGTCAGAGTAGTTAGTAAATGGAATGCACTAGGCAGTGATGTGGTGGAGGCTGACTCCATACACAGTTTCAAATGTAGATATGATAGAGCCCAGTAGGCTCAGGAATCTGTACACCAGTTGATTGACGGTTGAGAGGCGGGACCAAAGAGCCAAAGCTCAACCCCCGCAAGCACAATTAGGTGAGTACAATTAGGTGAGTACACACACACACACACACACACACACACACACACACACACACACACACACACACACACACACACACACACACACACACACACAGGTGTTGGTGTGTGTACAGTTGGTGTTGGTGATATTGTATTGTAGCAGTTGTGGTGTTGGGGCAGAGTTGGTGGCAACAGTGTTGGTGCTGTTATTGGCTGGGTGCTGTTGTTGGGGACAATAACATCACGGTCACGAGGGGCTGTTGCCAACATGCACCTGCATTATGACACTGCTCAACTATGTAACCAGGTACAAATACCTTGGTCTCGGGGAGCCACTGTACCGCCAGTGGATCTGGTGGTACAGTGGCTCGTCAATGGTACAGACTGGGTCGTCACTGTAGAGAGAGAGACTCCGTGCTCTCAAGGCTGTGGCAGGCTACCATCCAAGCTATGGCACAAACATGAGAATTGCCAACATGATGTCCTTCTCATATACTGGATCTCTGATCGATTATGGTGCACCCATGCTGGCTCTAGTGCCTGAGAGAATGTTCGCTGGGCTGGGAAAGATGAAATACGAAGCTAAACTGCTATAAATTGAAGGAACTGAATATCTTACGTGTAAATGACCGTATCATTGAAATTAATTCTTTGAGAAAGTCAGTAGGAGCTGCGAGTAGGATTCGAGCCTATGCTCTGTGGACCTCTGAAGTTTATACAGTGTTCTCTGATTGTGCCTATGGCACCTCTGCTCTTCACTGGTTCTATTCTGCATTTTCTTCCATGTCGTTCACTCCAGTACGTTGTTATTTTACTGTGTAGATTTGGGACCTGGCCCTCCAGTATTTTCTATGTGTATATTATTTGGTATCTCTCTCGTCTACTTTCTAGAGAGTACATTTGGAGAGCTTTGAGACGATCCCAATAATTTAGGTGTTTTATCTCGTCTATGCGTGCCGTATATGTTCTCTTTATTCCCTCTATTTCAGCAATCTTTCTTGCTCTGGAGGGGGAAGTGAGTACTGAGCAGTACTCAAGACGGGACAACACAAGTGACTTGAAGAGTACAACCATTGTGATGGGATCCCTGGATTTGAGTTCTCGTAATCCTTCCTATCATTTTACTGGCTGACGCAATATTTACTTGGTTATGCTCCGTAAACGTTAGGTCGTCAGACATCATTATTTCCAAATCCTTTACATGTTGCTTTTCACTACACCTCGACCTGGCAGAAAGAACTGCAGCCTGGGATTCAACTGAATTCTGTAAGGTTCCTGAGGCTTCCACTGAATCCTCAGGGACCTCTAGAGAATTCAGTGAACTAAATAAATTCCCTGTCCCCCGACAATGGGAATTATAGAACGTTACAATCTCACTTAAGTTACCTCATAAGTTACCACTTAAGAGATATTGATTATTTTGTACGGATCTCCGACACATCCCGTGAAGACCACCATCCTAACACGGTAAGAATCCTATCAGGGAATTTGGTGCTCCTGCTGAACCAAGTTACTAGTGCCAAGTATTTGTTGACTCAGGCACTGCTGGTACTGTACCTGGAGTCCTCGATGCTGCTCCCAGGGTCCTCCCAGGGTCCTCCCAGGGTCCTCCGCTTTACCTGTCCCACAAAAGCAACACGTCAGATATAACACAACGCGGATATACCACCATAAAAACAAAAGATAAACACAAAAAATAAGAAAATAACCGGAAAAAAAGAGTCGTCCGGAAAAAAGATGTGATAGAAATAATTCATAAAAATTATATATAATTTTTATATAATATATATAATACTGGTAACTAACCAGATTTATAGTTGGGGTGGGAGGGGGGGGGGGTATGAGGGTATGGGGAGGGAGGGTATGGGGAGGGGGGGTATGGGGAGGGGGGGGGCACCGTGGACACAAAGCCAGATTGCCATCATAAAAAGTTACTATATTTTCCTCTCCGGCTTTCATTGTTCTCTTTTGGACCTGAAGAACTGCTGTCTTCATCAGCCCGAGTGCTCTCTCTCTCTCTCTCTCTCTCTCTCTCTCTCTCTCTCTCTCTCTCTCTCTCTCTCGCTCCCTCTCTCTCTCCCCCCCCCCAAGGCAAGAACCAAACTCTGGCCAGACGGAGCCACCACCGTCCGTCACACCTGCTTGCCCTGAATAAGGCGCCTGACAGCTGGGTGGACAGCCCTTCGGATTCGTAGTTCTGAGGTTCCGGGTTCGATCTCCGGCGGAGGCGAAAACAAATGGCGAAAGTTTCTTTCACCCCTGATGCACCTGTTCACCTAGCAGTAAATGAGTAACCTCTGAGTTAGACAGCTGTTACGGGCTGCTTCCTGAGAGTGTGCAAAAAGTAGGTCTGGTCGAGGACCGGGCCGCGGGGACGCTAAGTCCCGAAATCCTCTCAAGACAACCTGAAGAAGACAACACCGCCGTGGACAAGGAGCCGCTGGCGGCGCGTCATAAGAGCGGGAGATGCCAGCCATAAACGGGTCGAGAGTGACCCATCTGGGCCAAGATGGGCCCATGTGGGGAGCAGCTGTGGACAAGGCTTATCACCTCTTGAGTCTTACACCATCATTGTTTTATGTTGTTTGTTAGCATTAACTCGTCTACTTTGCAAGTAGAAAGTAGTACTGGCGGAAGTTCACAATAGTCACTATACAAGGCACTTTACATCTATGGTGAGTCACACACAGATTCAAATGTAGATATGATAGAGCCCAGTAGGCTCAGAAATCTGTACACCAGTTGATTGACAGTTGAGAGGCGGGACCAAAGAGCCAGAGCTCAACCCCCGCGAGCACACAGTTACTTATTATCAATAACATCTTTATTGACCAAAATTAATTCCAATTTTGCCTAATCTGAGGATTTCGATTAAGTCTTATTAAAGTGAGGATAATGCTGGTATTGACTGTCACGCAGGACAGAGGGTCATACACAAGACAATACGTCTAAACTGTAGGCTGAAGCACATATATATCATGGTTACAATCAATGTTTTAATGTATGGATATGTGCAAACAACTTTCTACTGTGCACTGCCACACAAGGGCAGGGATGTGCACTGCTACACAAGGGCAGGGATGTGCACTGCCACACAAGGGCAGGGATGTGCACTGCCACACAAGGGCAGGGATGTGCACTGCCACACAAGGGCAGGGATGTGCACTGCCACACAAGGGCAGGGATGTACACTGCCACACAAGGGCAGGGATGTGCACTGCCACACAAGGGCAGGGATGTACACTGCCACACAAGGGCAGGGATGTGCACTGCCACACAAGGGCAGGGATGTGCACTGCCACACAAGGGCAGGGATGTGCACTGCCACACAAGGGCAGGGATGTGCACTGCCACACAAGGGCAGGGATGTACACTGCCACACAAGGGCAGGGATGTGCACTGCCACACAAGGGCAGGGATGTGCACTGCCACACAAGGGCAGGGATGTACACTGCCACACAAGGGCAGGGATGTGCACTGCCACACAAGGGCAGGGATGTGCACTGCTACACAAGGGCAGGGATGTGCACTGCCACACAAGGGCAGGGATGTACACTGCCACACAAGGGCAGGGATGTACACTGCCACACAAGGGCAGGGATGTGCACTGCCACACAAGGGCAGGGATGTACACTGCCACACAAGGGCAGGGATGTGCACTGCCACACAAGGGCAGGGATGTGCACTGCTACACAAGGGCAGGGATGTGCACTGCCACACAAGGGCAGGGATGTACACTGCCACACAAGGGCAGGGATGTGCACTGCCACACAAGGGCAGGGATGTGCACTGCCACACAAGGGCAGGGATGTGCACTGCCACACAAGGGCAGGGATGTGCACTGCCACACAAGGGCAGGGATGTGCACTGCCACACAAGGGCAGGGATGTGCACTGCCACACA
Source organism: Procambarus clarkii (assembly GCF_040958095.1). NCBI lineage: Eukaryota > Metazoa > Arthropoda > Malacostraca > Decapoda > Cambaridae > Procambarus > Procambarus clarkii. Next base: position 16,460,714 of record NC_091192.1, on the reverse strand, counting down.
AGGGCAGGGATGTGCACTGCCACACAAGGGCAGGGATGTGCACTGCCACACAAGGGCAGGGATGGGTTCATAAGTGATGCAGCTTAGAAGTAATATAAATAAAAATTGTTTTTCATTCTTTAAAATGGACAAGCAAATTTTGGATAAATTGTTAGGATGTCGTCCAGAACACCTGAGTCAATAAAATAGTTACACAGTTGGTGGTACAAGAGGCCAGGAGGTCTAAAGTCCTTCACGGTTTCACATTCAACAATATAGTGTTCTAGTGAATGCATTAAAGGTTTATCACAGAGTTTACAATCTGAATATTCTGGTAGTGGCTCAGCCTCACTAACCTGCCAGATGTGTCTATAGCCAAGGCGAACTACGGCAATGACTACATCACATTGCCTACTCCGGTTACTGTGCTGACCATACAAATACCTATTATTACAAAACTTGTCATAACTTTTAATACTGCAGCTTTCAGGTCTCTGGGCATTTCGTAGTTCTTCTAAATCTGAATTAATTTCTTTAATTTGTAGGTTTCTAATAATTGCATTAGATAGTCCAAAGTCATAATCAATGTTTTCTTTCCTGCAAGCCTCATTGGCCAATTGATCTACAAAGTCATGTTTTCCAACTCCAACATGGGATGGGATTCACACAAGTTTGATACAAGAGTTATTATCATTGGCAAAAATTACATTCCAATTAATATTACAAGCTACTTCAGACATACATTGTGATGGGTTATTTAAGGACTGCAGAGCACTTTTAGTCACAGAAAATAACTCCACCACCATTGAGCTAAAGGTATTCAGTGGCTAGATAAATGCCGAATAGCTCGGTCTGTGTCGTGCTTGCCCAGTTGTTCAACCTCTGTGTACTAGACATGATCATTTCATTCCCTTTATATACTGCACATGCACAGCCTCTTCTACCAATGCCTAACTGCACATAGCTGTGAGAGAATGGTCTCTCAGGATTCTCCCACAGCTGACTTGAATGGCTCATTGCAGTGCACAGTGCACCGATCTTCGTGCACAAGCCCTATCTCTGTTAACCCTGGATAATAAACTGGCATGTTGGGTATCTCCAGGATGCCCACTTAGCTAGGAATATGTTTATAATATGGAGGCCGCCGTATGTCCAGGCAGGAAGTAGATCCAGGAAAGTTAAGCATACTTGCCACAAGGGTCAGTGAGTACATAGGAAGTGCCAGCGTGAGAGAGACAGAGGAGGTGCCAGCGAGGCGACTGACCTCTGGGGTCAGCCTCAACCGGCGCGATGGAGAATAGCAACTGTGACGTGTTCATGACGTCACCTCTGCTACTGATCAGGGAACGATCAATATGATTGGTTCCCACTCCTTTGCTGCACTGTCATTGGTCAAATTGTAATCCCTTGTGTTGTATCCCACGAGGAGCCCTGAGCCCCAGGCAAGAGCATTCACGTGAGGGAGCCCTTGCAGAGAGGACGTGTCCTGTTCTGTCTATCGGCCAATAGACAGAAGAACACTGTCTATTCCTCACCGTCAAGTTAAACTCAGTATCTTTTCGATATACCAACGCTCGCCCGGAATCGCGACTGTGAATATATTGTTCAGAAGCCTAAGTGACAAATCACCAGAGGGAAACAGACTGGTATCAGGTAACCCCTGGTGACAAAGATCGTTGTGAGTGACCTAGAGTGAACTAAGGCAGTGCCGCCGCCTAAGTAACCTGTGTGTGACTTTACCACAAGTGTACCTGCATGGTACCATATAACCTGCAGCTGCCAGCCGCCACTGTCCAGAGTGTGTAGCTAGTACCTCGGTACCTCGGTACCTCAGTACCTCGGTACCTCGAGCCGCCCTGCCTCACGGTACTACGTGATGTCACCACCCTTACTCACCGCCAGTGCCAAGTGTGTGTGGCTGTGTCTGTTGCCATACAGCACGCCCTCCTGCGAGTACCCCCGTGTCAAGTACGGTTTGTGGGAAAGCCTGTCGTCAATGGTCTCACGTCGTGACGAGTAGAACCAGCTGTCAGGCCACCTACGAGTTCTTGCATAAATGAGGTTGAGTGAGTGAGTGAATAAGAGAGGTTCCTCACCTGTAAGTACAAGATCTTGTCATTGTTTTATTGTGTCTGTCTATGTTGATCTGAGGCATCGAGCACAGTTCTCACCTTCTCATACCTGACACAAGTATAGGTGAAGACACCCGACGGTGTATGCGTGTTTATCTGTGTGGTATCACTGTATTACACTCGTCTGTGAATGTGAGCTTCACATACACCACACATTTAGTATTGTGTGACATTATTATTGTGCATGTTATTGCCTGTCACATTGACAGTGTATTTGTGAGTTATTGCATATCATCATTACCCGAGTATCCGGTTGGAACTCTTGTGATCCCTTTGCATACTGTAACACCCATGATCTCCCCCCCCCCCTTAGAGTTCACACCCAGGGAAGCCTTCTCCAAGAGGTCAGCCCAGATGACCTCCGGTTTATCTTGTATATTGATTAAAAATTCCTGGGTTAGTCTTAGTCAGCATAGTTTCAAGTATGTAATATTTCATGCAAGGAAATTAGACTCCAGATTCTTATGTGTAAACATCCCTGGATCTCCCCCTTTTGGCCAGGTCAGAGGTCAGTCACACACGTAATTAATAACTCCTCTCTTGAAGAGTGTATGGTGAATGTCAAACAAGCTTTTTGAAATATTTCTTGAGTGTTTGTACACTTTTGGTCTAGCAACAGCAGATCTCCCCCTCCCCCTGTGGGGGTTGTATATAGAGGGCCTGTAGGAATATAGGAGAGGCAGAGGGCGGTACACCGGGATCGAAAGCGGGGCTGTGAAGAACATCTCAGCCCGGGAGAGAGATAGCTTAAGGTAATGTGTGTGATCTCTGAGTTTTTGTTCCATGTCCAAATTTCTTAACTTTTTGCCAGTGTTAGTGTAGCATTTATAAGTAGTGATTGACATAATTTTGGTCTCAATAAACTCGTTAAATTTCCCGTCTGTGTCAATTGTTGAATCCTCTTAGCCTTTTGGATATAGTGGCTGACAACCGTTTTCAAAATTAATGACAGTCATAGAAAGTACTCTCCAAGTCAAGCAATGTTTCTTGCCTCGTTGCTTGATATAGTTTCAATGGTCAAAGGCAGATGGTGGCAGCGTATTTCATCCTGTGTTAGCATCTCCTTGTTGGCAGTGTACTTTGTAGTCCCGGTGTAACCATCATATGTCAGCCCATAACAGTGTTACCAAGTGCAACCAATGGGGAAGTGTTACTCAGGATAAGTAGTGTTCCATTATAGTGGTGTTCCATTTTAGTAGTGTTACAATAGAGTGGTGTTACAATGGTGCTAGCGGTGGTCCAATAGATTGTGGGTGTGTTCACACTTTATTGGAGTCCTGCGCGCCGGCGGCTGCTCAGTTGGCCACGTAGTTGTTTGTTAGTTTAGGCGGGCTCGCGATTTCGTTGCTCGGAGCCACACGTATTTTAAGTGTTATGATTAGTGCGACATACGGGAAACTAGATGAAAAGGTTGGGGTATGCGCGTCGCTCTGAAATCTATGGACAGAAATTAGTTCTCGTTTCCCTTCATAGCTTCCAGGGGTGTACAACCCAGTTATAGGTTGTACAGCAATCTGTTCGGCAGGTTGTCTGGGAAATTATCAGTGGAGGACGCTTACTGATATATTTCTGAGGTACATGGAGTTGCCTCGAGTTCTAGATCTTAACGATAAGGCCGCAGACGGTGCTTCGTCACCTAGAGTGTAGCTGAGTTATCATCATAGAGGGGGTCATGTTGGCAGCGAGACTGACCTCAAACATTCTGGTCGTGAATTGTGTCTTAGGGAGGACGGCTGCTAGTGTTGGATGTTTTTCCCCAAGGGCGGGTCAGACGTAGTTAACAGGCGTAGCTTACCCAGGAACAATCGTAGATTTAATCACCACGAGAGTAGTCTTACAATTAGTTAAGGGAATTCATAGTTAAGTATATTATATCTTGTTATTTTCATTATTTTTCTCTGATATTTTCATAAGTGTAAGGAATTTCAGTGACGGTAAGGTTGTATGTGCACCTGACCGTCTCATGTGTGCACATATGTGTACATGTGTTTCTCGTGCGACGATCTGAGAGATTGTTTATACTTAGGTATGAACACCTGTTTCATCTTGGGCGCGCGGTCATAACTCTCGTCCACTTGGGAAGGGTACTGTAGTATGTCCCTTCATCTTTCTGCAGACGCTCCGCGCGGCGTATATTGTGTGTACAGCGAGTGTGCGTTTGTTCTGATTTACTTTTTAATGTTCATTCGTTACATAGAACATTGTGTTAAATTTTCAAGTTAATATGACGCTCGGTGACAAAGTTACAGATATTGTGTTATTTTGGGGAATTATATCTTTATTGGTGATTTGTTTGATTTTATATGTCCACTCAGATGTTATCAGAATGGAAGGGGTTCAAAATAGGGTTGCAATCCCCCTCTATTACTTCTCAGTTCCTGCCCCAAATTCCCTACACCTACCCCACCCAGTTCCCTCCCACCCTACCCGCCCATGTTCCCTCCACCCACTCTGCTCCACTTCCTCACACCGTCCCCACTATCCCCACTCAAGGTCACTCCACCCACACCTTGCTTGTTCAGCCCCTCCCCTCTCAGTATTGTCCCACTCCACCCGTCCACCCTCACCCTCCTTCCCCTCAGTTTACACCCCTCCCGCCCCACCCCGAGTCGCTGTCACTCATCCACGCGCCCTCCACTCTCCCTCCACTTCCACCCTCCCCGCCCTGTGCCCAGTCCCTCAACCCCCCACTAGCCCTCCCCGCCTTCCTCATACCTCCTGTCATACCCTCCCCCTCCGACATTCCCCACCCCCACCCTGCTTCCCCCGCCCATCCCCCCAGTGTTGCCTCCCCGGGAGTAGTTTGTACTTGTGGTAAGATTTCTTATACGTTAAGTAGTATTAGTAAGGAGAAATGTTGGACCTGTCATGGAAAAGGTCATTTTAGGAAAGCGTGTACGAGTGTTCGGCTTAAGGAAGTGCCGTCACCAGATTACTTTAGGGATGGTCGACCTACTTTTGAAGTCCAGGTTGAGGGTGAGATTTTGATTGCTTTCCTGGATACCGGTAGCCAAGCAACACTCATTAAGAGTTCAGCCTTCAGCAAATTCAAACATGCACGGCTTAAACGTTGTTATAAACAGCTCACAGCAGTTAATGGGGGACAAATTGACATCTTGGGTCAGGCCACAATTAATTTTGAAATAGGGCATGATGGGTCGTATCCTCACACTTGTACAGTGGTTCAGAATCTTGCTTATCCGGGTGATATCTTGATTGGCATGGATTTCTTACACAGGTTTTCATATTCTCTGTGTGCTGAAAAAGGGGCGAGACATTGCCGGTTGAAATTAGGAACTGTATCCTATCCGGTGACATTGACTGACCATCCCCCGGTTGTAGCTTCCATCCAGCGGAAGCAGAAACATCATGCCAATTACGCGAAATTTTTGTTTCAGTCTCCTCCAGACAATAATGAGAAGTCGTGTATTTTACATGCTTTTGACAAGCAGACTTGCCCACCACGATCATTTCGGTTCCTTAGGGTGGCCGTGGGTCGTCATATCCAGCCTGGTACTACCCTTCTGGTGGCCGGCAGGTTTGATAAACTATTAATTCCCCACCACTTAATTGTTGTCCTGGATAAAGGTGCCCTCATACCTGTAGTCAATCTCTCACACAAGACCTACCGCTTCAGAGTGGGTGATCGAGTGTCTCAGGGTATTATCTTAGAGGAGACATCGATCTTTCAATCAGATCCATCGGAAACTATTACGGACACTAAGCAATGTGGCGCTCTTAATGTTAGAGACACTAGTAAGACTGCGGAGCACGGCACAACGGTGCTCACGCCACCTGGCGATACCAACAATTTGAATAAATTAATATCAGCACTAGATTTACAGCACATTCCACAGTTAGAGAGGAAACGGGTGCGGGAAGTTTTGCGGATGTTCCCCAAATTATTTGCAACGGACGACGATCAAATTGGGTTGTTAGACAGAATTGAGCACACCATTCCAACAGGTGATCACGAGCCCGTGTATACGAGACAGTGGAGGCTCCCGGAACAGGCTAAGAAAACTATCAGAGAGGAGTGTCAGAAGATGTTAAGACAGGGAGTTATAGAACCAAGCACTTCACCATGGCTGTCTCCGGTGGTGCTGGTGCGCAAACCGGATGGTAGTTACCGGTTTTGTGTCGACTATCGGAAAGTTAATGAAATAACAAAGGGGGACGTGTACCCCTTACCTCGGATTCAGGAAATTATAGATCAGTTCGCGGCAGCCAAGTATTTCTCCACTCTGGATGCTAAGTCAGCATATTGGGCTATTCCAGTTGCAGTTAAGGACCGTGAGAAAACAGCATTCTCTGATGGGGTTCACCAGTTTCAGTTTAAGCGCATGCCTTTTGGGCTCAAGACAGCCCCTTCCTCATTTCAGAGGGCTATTAACTACATCCTCAGCCCTGTGCTAGGTAGGCATTCATTAGCATACCTGGATGACGTGGTTATCTACTCTAGGTCGTTTGAGGAGCACCTGCGGGACTTGACTGAGACACTGTCATTGTTAGACAAGGCAGGCTTCAAATTGAATATCCAAAAATGCACCCTGGCATCTCAGAAATTCAAATTTCTGGGGTTCCAGGTGAGCACAGATGGCATCCGCCCTGACCCAGACTCATGCCGCGCCGTTGGTGAGATGCCCAGGCCTAGGTCAGCAAGGGATGTGCGCCGGTTTCTGGGAGCAGCCGGATACTTCCGCCGCCATATTGAGGGATTTGCTAGTATAACAGCGCCTTTAACTGACCTTGTAAAGAAGAATGCTAAATTTATGTGGACCTCAGAACACGATGAGGCTTATACTAGGCTCAAAAGTCAATTAATTACCGCCCCAGTATTAGCTGTGCCTGACTTTGATAAGGAGTGGGAGGTGCATACAGACGCTAGTGGTATTGCCATAGGAGGGTGCTTAATGCAGCGTGATTCAGAGAACCATCCTCACCCTGTGGCGTATTTCAGCAGAAAAGTGAAGGGACCTGAAGTTAGATACTCAGCAACAGACAAGGAAGCGCTTGCTGTGGTTGAAAGTGTTCGTTATTTTGAGCCTTACCTATTCCAACGTCATTTTGTTATTTTCACAGATCACAGAGCTCTCACATACATATTTAAAAAGAAAACAAAGTGTCCCCGGATGTCCCGTTGGTCTCATGAGTTGTCAGCTCACTCGTTTCAGATCCTTTATAGGCCTGGACCATCTCACGTTGTGCCAGACACGTTGAGTAGGAACGTCGCGTCAGTTAACGTCAATGTCAACATTGAAACTATTGCAAGTGATAAAATGAGAGAATTTCAAATGGGAGAACAGCGATGGAAGGAAATAATTGAATATTTGGAGGGTGGTAAATACCCTATGAAGAAAGGTAACTTTCCCCTGCAGCATTTTGACCTGCAGAAGGGTGTCCTATATTATGTTAACGACATGAAAGATCGTGCGGTTTACCAGTTAGTCATCCCCGACGTGTTAAGATCATCAGCCGTGAAACTCGCGCATGCATCTAAGATCGCTGGTCACCCTGGGGTCTTTAAGACCTATATGAGAGCTAAAACTTTATTCTATTTTCCTAGGATGTTATCTTATATCACTAAGTTTGTCAGATCGTGTCCGAATTGTCAAAGGAGAAAAGGTACCCCTAAGGTACAGGCGCCACTACAAGAGTTCCCTGACATTTTTGAGCCTTTAGATCGAGTGGGAGCGGATTTGATTGATTTACATAGTAGTCATTCTGGTAATCGCTACGTGTTGGTGCTAGTGGACCATCTGTCCCGGTTCACTACCTTGGTTGCTCTTCCTCGTAAGGACCCCCAGACGGTTGCAGACGCTTTCTTAAGTAAATTTGTCACTGTGTTTGGACCTCCTAAAGTATTAGTATCTGACAGAGGTCAAGAGTTCGTTGGTAACACTTTTAAAGAGGTTTGTAAAATTTTAGAAACAACAACAGCCCTCACGACTGCTTACCATCCGCAAGCAAACGGTATGACTGAAAGAACCAATCGTACAATTAAGGATATGCTAGCAATTCTTGCAGAGAAAGATGCTGCCACCTGGGACGAACAACTCCCCTATGTTCAGCTAGCCTTGAACACTGCCATTCATCAGTCAATTAACACACAACCACTGCTGCTTTTCACGGGGCGCTCATGTAACTTCCCATCAGGTCTGCTTAACAGACACGAGGTTGTGTGCGGTGAGGATTATCCTTCAGAAATCCTCTCTAAAATGAGAAATGCTTGGAGGATTGCTGCTGAGGCTTCTAAGACAGCGAGGAGCCGGTATGCGCACTATTATGATAAGAAGGTTCAACCGTTGACACTTAGAGAGGGAAGCTTGGTTATGAGGTTAAATGAAAAGGCTCCTGCCAATCAAAGTAGGAAGCTAGCACCTAGATGGCGTGGACCATATAGAGTAATTAAGAAGCTTGGACCAGTTAATTTTCTGATCAGGGGAATCTTTGATGACCAGGGTGACACAACTATTCATGTCAACAAATTAAAGTGTTACGTTGCCAGGGAGGAACTGGAACTGCCTTCAGCGATTCCCATTCCTGACCCTTCTGAGTTGACTGACCCAGCTGGGCTTGTCCAGGATGGAGAGGAGGACCTTCTGTCAACTCTCATTGGTACCCAGGGTCAGCCTTGCCACCCTATGTTAACGAGGTCACGGGCGAGGCAGGGAGAGTTTCAGTAAACTGTCTCGTCCCTTAGTAGTTGTTTGTTTTAGCAGAGTTTTTAAACTGGCAATTGTTTTGAGATTTTGTCAGGGAATGTATTCAGAGAGCATGCCTTACCTACCCTTGGGCTGTACCCTGTCACCAAAGCCCAGGGAAGAGTCCTTGCTTCCGCCAGTCGGAGAGTTATTCTGTCTTCCCCAGGTCTGCTTGTCCACACCGCTCTGTCCCCGGTACCAGCTACTCGTGAACCAACATTGAGGCCAGAGAGGTCACCCCTCTGGTACATTGGTGAGGGGGTTACGTTACACCCCACCCCCCTCCCAACACTCCCGGTAACCCCACCACTCGGTTACCTGGGATGTGATAATGACACCATTCACCCAGCCGACACCTCCCACCACACGAGGTTGTCCAAGCCAGAGTTCCTGCCAGCAGAGCACAGCTGTCCAGATGTCAACGTACCATGGTGGGCCCCCAGTCTTGCAGTTCATCATCAGAGGCGCCCACCTGCCTGCTGCGACACACCGTGCAGGCACACCGGAAGTGGAGGCGCGAGGTCAACAAGCGGGTATGCCAGCAGCAGTCACCTACCAGTTCCCCCTCGACCTTGGGGATGCCACATCACTGACTCCACCAAGATGCGCAACGAGGCGGTCACATTCCAACGGCACCTCCCTACTGAATGTGCTTGACTCGCCAATAGGGTGCACGTTTCGCACCATCGGCCCAAGGTCAGGCACATTAGGGCATGCGCGATAAGGCGTACCGGCTTAGTAGAATGTGACACAAGCAACGCCTGTGTAGTGATGGGCCCCAGGAGCTGAAGTCGGGATCCACCTGGCCTGCCGCCACGCCACCCACGCCCCAACACCTGCACCTGCTTACTTCTGTTGCAAGACATCGTCGACGTCACACTCTCTGCCCTGCTGTCACGACTCCTGCTATGTAGCTGCTGTCACTCATCATCGACCGTCAGTTTCAAGCAACTGGAGGTGAGATGTGCCTCCATACATCTCTCCTAACACCGTTCACTTGTGACCGGCCAAGTCCCCGGCCGCTGTCACTTGCCGCTGCTCTTCACACCACCACCTTCGAGCAGTTTGATAGCTTGACGAGGAGTCTGTTACCAGTAGACTCGCTCTGTCACCAGACGTACCCCAGAGCTGTTACAAGAAGATCTCAGGGTATGTGCAGGCATCATCGACGGGCAGACGCTGGACCAACCTCAGGTCTCCAACATCGCCACCAACATCACGTCACCAACATCACGTCACCAACATATGGTCTCCAACATCGGGTCTCCAACATCGTTTCCAACATCGTCACCATCATAACGTCTCCAACATCACGTCACCAACATCAGGCCACCTCGCGAGAGTATAACGGATGCACGATAGAAAACGCGTATATAAACACGAACATTAATGTGTCAAGATTTACGAATGATGGTTCAGAGAAATGACTCTATTATTAACGGTGTCAAATAGTTTTGTCTAATTGGGTTAAAAGTGTAACATTTATGGGGATGTAAAGTAACTAGGCCTAGAAAAAGTGGTCCTAGACAGTGTTCTTAGCTAGATGACTTCGGTCTCTAGCACAAACTTTATCTTGGAATTTCTTACTATTTTATTTCATGTATGTATCTATGAGATAAGTCTGTCCTGGTGATGAGTGTCCAGGTTCCCTATTTGTTACCAGTGTATGGGTACAGAATTTTTTTTTTATATTTGCATGTCTTTTTATTTCATTAAAATGTTGTAATGTTAAGTGATGTTTCTGTTGTGGTAAGAGGTAGTCTTACTTTCAGTGTGTGCAGGGTGCATGGAGATTGACCCGGGCACTATTGTCTTGTGCGGTATATGGATTGGCCCACAAGTGTTGTGTTAACGTACGGTTCTATTGATGAGTCTTCATGTCTATTGTTGTATTTTTACCATGTTTTATAACTTGTATAACTCATACGTTTGGCTGTGGGTCATGAGGTACCCAGCAGATGTTTGGAATATGCTCACTTAGGTATAATGTTTCCTGGTATTTTTAATTAGTTAGATTTAAATGTTAGAGTAGAAATATTACATATATATATATTTTTTTTAATGTTGCTGATCATTTTTTTTGTATGTTTTGTTCTTCAGACCTTCTGAGGAAGACTTGCTAGCCTGCCTAGTGCGCAGGCAGGATATGTCATTGGTTCTTAGTATTCATTATTGCCATATGTATTGTCACTCAGGGTTGTATTATGTAGCCTTGTGTTATTCCTTGTATTTTGACATTATATTACTTTTAGTTACTTGTAATTTTCCTGTTCCATTAGGATTTTTTTTTATGTCATGCTTGTTTTAAGGCGATTTTTTGTTTTGGCCTTCCAGCCTTCGGAGGGAGCCTTGCTGGACTGCCTTGGTGCAGTCGGGATTTGTTTTTTTTCATTGATACTTTATTGTCATATTAGGATATCGGAATGGTATCATGTGTGACGGTATCATTGCTTGTACTTTTGCCAAGGTATTTTTTTTGTACTTTTGTTTCTTTCATTATACATTTATGTTTTGTTCTCTCTGTTGTGTACTGTATAAGGTACTTTGCATCATGTTAATTTAGTTAGCTTACTTTTATCATTATGTCACTGGCAATTTTTTTTTTCTTTTTAGGGTTAGTTGTGGTATTTTGGATGATTTAGGATAAGACAAAATTGGGCTTAATTATCATACACCCGATTTTGTCTTAACTCCGGGGAAAGGGAGCTGTAACACCCATGATCTCCCCCCCCCCCCTTAGAGTTCACACCCAGGGAAGCCTTCTCCAAGAGGTCAGCCCAGATGACCTCCGGTTTATCTTGTATATTGATTAAAAATTCCTGGGTTAGTCTTAGTCAGCATAGTTTCAAGTATGTAATATTTCATGCAAGGAAATTAGACTCCAGATTCTTATGTGTAAACATCCCTGGATCTCCCCCTTTTGGCCAGGTCAGAGGTCAGTCACACACGTAATTAATAACTCCTCTCTTGAAGAGTGTATGGTGAATGTCAAACAAGCTTTTTGAAATATTTCTTGAGTGTTTGTACACTTTTGGTCTAGCAACAGCAGATCTCCCCCTCCCCCTGTGGGGGTTGTATATAGAGGGCCTGTAGGAATATAGGAGAGGCAGAGGGCGGTACACCGGGATCGAAAGCGGGGCTGTGAAGAACATCTCAGCCCGGGAGAGAGATAGCTTAAGGTAATGTGTGTGATCTCTGAGTTTTTGTTCCATGTCCAAATTTCTTAACTTTTTGCCAGTGTTAGTGTAGCATTTATAAGTAGTGATTGACATAATTTTGGTCTCAATAAACTCGTTAAATTTCCCGTCTGTGTCAATTGTTGAATCCTCTTAGCCTTTTGGATATAGTGGCTGACAACCGTTTTCAAAATTAATGACAGTCATAGAAAGTACTCTCCAAGTCAAGCAATGTTTCTTGCCTCGTTGCTTGATATAGTTTCAATGGTCAAAGGCAGATGGTGGCAGCGTATTTCATCCTGTGTTAGCATCTCCTTGTTGGCAGTGTACTTTGTAGTCCCGGTGTAACCATCATATGTCAGCCCATAACAGTGTTACCAAGTGCAACCAATGGGGAAGTGTTACTCAGGATAAGTAGTGTTCCATTATAGTGGTGTTCCATTTTAGTAGTGTTACAATAGAGTGGTGTTACAATACCGGCAGTTAGGTTATCGTGTTAATTATTGGCTGTCAACTGTATTAAGTTAGGTGTTCTCCAAGAGTGGATCCGAGTCGATTAGCCAGACGTCAAGAGCCTCGCTAATACAACCATAGCCTTTCTGACGCCAATCTAAAGTAAATCAAGCACCCTTTGTATTAGTGGTTAAGTTAGTAAATAAACTACTGTTAAGTTTCATGCAGTGTTTCTGTTGAACCACTTCTGAATACTGCCAACAAATTACTCAAGCCTTCAGCTCTAGTGTCTTCAACACCGAGTTGCCTATAAGTCACTAAACTATAAATGTGATGAGGACCCTAGGAGTCCCTTAAAGTGTTAAATCATTGAGGAGATTCCAACGATCAACGTGGAGCAGGACCAGGTGAGACTAGTCTGAGAAGAGACCCTCAAGGACTCTAACTCTACCTTGCTCCCAGGCCCTGTACGGTTGCTCTCGTATTTTCTATTCTGCAAATTCCGATAGTTTCGTGAAGCGTCTGCCACATGCACATTGGCGACGTACGCATTGCAGTCGTGAAAACAAAATAGAAAACCCCCACAATAGCCATCAGTAAAGGCATAGGATTCAGTCGGTTTGAGAATTTGAAGATGACTGTCAATAGCTTCTAATGTTACACATCTCAAAATTTCAGTGTTATACATTTGTTTTACACTGATGGGAGTATAATGCAGAGAGACCTGCACATCTTTCCAAGGGGGAATATAGTGAACAGTTTTATCAGGGTTAAGAGACACATTCAGTTTCAGAAGATTATAGGCACAACAACTGAGCCACACACTGTAGGGAGCTTTTTGCAGCGGATTGAGGGAACAGTCAGAATTGTTTAGAATGGATCTCAATTTAATTTTAATAGAGCTGGGGGGACCATTATTTTTCAAAGTTTTGGCGCAAAATATAGTACTAAGTAGAACTATTCTTTCGTAAATGGAAAGTAATTTTAGTTCCATTCTCATGTTAACAATTCTGACAGTTCTAGGACAACCCAGGATGATGCGCATGGCATCATTCTGTACTACATCTAGGCCTTGTAATTGTTTAGGAGAAAAATTAAGAAGATGCAAGGCATAATAATCAACAACAGATCGTATAAAGGCAATATAAAAACTACGAGCATATTTTATGTTAATGCCAAATCCTTTTCCAAGAGTTTTGAGAGGTTCAAGACACTCAACAAGTTTTTTGCGCAGGTTGCTGATGAGATTTGTATCATTAACCTCGACTCCAAGATATTTATATGACACAAGTCTCCACGGGCACTCCATTAAGAGTATAGTTAACATGAAGAGAATGGGGAATAAGAACCTTTGTTTTATCAACAGAGGTTATGAGGCCACATTCTACTACTTTCTTGGAGAATGCATCAAGTAACACTTGTAGCCTTGGTTTACTGTGTGCCATAATACAAATATCATCAGCATAACATATAACAGTTTCCGTAGGTTGTACAGGTATGTCATGGATAAGTTTGTGCATAAGTATATTGAAGAGCATAGGGCTTAGGACACCGCCTTGAGGTGTGCCTAGTTCGAATGCATCTGTTCTTGTACTTTTAACTTCTTTAAATAGGACACTAGCACGCCTGTTGGATAGTTAGCTCTTTATCCAACTCAGAAGATTACCTTTGATTCCAAATTCAGCAAGTTGCTCTAATATTATTTCACCATTCGCTGCATGGAAAGCTGACTTTAGGTCAATAAAGGCTGCCTGTGTCCCATCCTGGGAGTTTACAAAATATTCAGCAAAGCATGTTTGTGTGCTACACTTGGGCATGAACCCATATAGGTTTGGGGCCAGTTTTTCTTTGACCTGAAACATGACACGATTGAGAACAATTCTCTCCAAGACTTTACACATGCAAGATGTAAGGGAAATGGGTCTGAATTTTTTAGTTAGGTTTAGGAATTGGTACTATGAGACTTTGTGTCCATTTCTTTGGCAAGATTCCTTGTGAGAGGTTCATTTGATAGAGGTCAAGCAGAGGATGGCTAGGGACATCATTCAGTAAGCTCAAGGTGTTATAAGTTATACCATCCTCACCAGGGGCAGTTTGTTTAGGTTTTCCTAATGCTGATGTTAATTCAAAGGGAGTTATAGCCAACTGATCTGTTAAATCTGGTGAGGAACGTGCTATTGAAATATTAAAGTTTCTGTTAATGTTGGTATTATTTAAATGCTGCTGTATATGGGGGGGTAAGGAAGAAATTTGTGAGACACTAGACCATTGAGCTAGGAGCATGTCAGCATATTCTGCAGGAGTATGATGAAGCTGAACTGGGGCTGAAGGTTTGGTAATGGTTTTAATTTTGTTCCACATTTCTGATAATGTTGTAGTTCTATTGATACCTTGTAGGAATTGTTCCCAATATGTGTTCTTAACTTGACCCTTAAGCTCGCGAAAATCTCTGTTGGCATTAAGGAATGCAAGTAAATTGTCAGCTGTTTTGTCTCGTTTATAAGAGTCAGCAGCTGAAGCACTTTATCTCTGCAATAATAATAGGATCCTCTGTCCATGAGGAAGAACGAGTGTTCTTTTTTTCCTTGAGATAACCCAGGTATCATAATAACTGGTAATGATACTGACAAGATCATTGTAAAAGTGGTCCACTGATACAGGTGTATACCCAGTGTACCACTTATGTACATAAGCCTTAAAGTGCTGTTTAAGATTGTCTGGAATGTTAATTTTAACTCTAGGATGAGGATTGGACCTAATATCCGCCACATTGTATTCACAATATATTGCAAAATGATCACTTACTAGTTCTGGGATGAGATGAGCTTAACGTTGACGTTGCTATCTACTAGGCTGTATCCAATCACATAATCCAGTCTACCCCCCAATAAATGGGTCTGTTTATCAGTATCATACACAGTAATATTATGATCATTAAGGTATTTCAAGAAGACCCTTCCATTATTGTTACACTGAACATCACCAAGAGCAGTGTGACGAGCATTAAAGTCACCCATACATAACATAGCTGTGTTACCTGTAGGTGTCGGTAGCAGGTCTGCTTTAAGTACATTACATCGTCCATATATGTTATACAGTAGGAAATGGCTATTTGCAGTTTGTAATTTGAATTTATGATAATATATACAATCACT
This sequence comes from Procambarus clarkii, assembly GCF_040958095.1. Lineage (NCBI taxonomy): Eukaryota > Metazoa > Arthropoda > Malacostraca > Decapoda > Cambaridae > Procambarus > Procambarus clarkii. Next base: position 16,445,115 of record NC_091192.1, on the reverse strand, counting down.
CCTGTGATTTTTAATTAGTTTACAGATTAATCCACTCTTATTATACGTGAGTAAACCAGTTCCAATACTGTTGTTGTATGCTGTATACCCAGGTATCCTGGGTGGGACCTACTTGATAGTTGTGGACGTATATGGTTCCTGTAAACACATCACATCCACGTCTCTCATTTTAGCATACAAGATTACGTCATTTATCCGAAGATAAACACTTCGAATGTTCCAAGAAAGAAACTTAATTGTTTTTGTTTGATGAGCCATGGTTAGGTATCAAGGGAATTAAGGTAACATTTAAGCTCGTTAAACACTTGGAAACATAACCATCTTTATCCCGTGTGTCCCGAGTAATATCACTTTTGCGTATAACCTGAGTAGCAGTTGGTGTTCTCTTAAACGCTTTATCTGTAACCACCTCAAGGATTTCATTATGATCTAGCGGGGGTGTCAGTGAGGGATCAGTGACTACTCTAACACTATTCCCCATGGAGATTTGACACTCACGTTCCGTAGAGATAGTGGAGTAGCCTCAACAGCTGCAACATTATCACTCGGATCACTACTGGTGTTGGGAGAATTTACTTGATCACTATCGCTAGCATGATTCACTATAGTCAACCTGTCCTCTTAAAAATAACGTCGCTTTTGGCCGTTTGCCCGTATGGCCGAAAGTGGATGTAATTTGAAAATGAAAATAAATTTGGGATTTTTTTTTTCAACAACAGTAAGTTAAGGGTCTTCTGATAGGTTAGGTGGGCAGGAAATTCTCATACAGTTTCAAAACGTTATGAAAAAAGTTAATTGAAAGTTTCCTATTCTAACCGTACTGAGTAAGCCGGACGACTCAAACAGAAAACGGGACAGTACGTCACTTTTGTGAGTCGATTTCATTTCAAATTACGTCCAAATTTGGCCATAGTGCGCATACGAGTGATAAGTAACGTTATTTTTAAGAGGACGGGTTGCACTATCACCGGACACATTCGTCTCTAATGTTTTTATTTTAATTTCCAATTCATTAATTTTCTTTTTTAACCAGTCAATTTCTTCTGTATCTTTGCTTGTTTGCTTTAGTCCGACGATGGTTGGAAACTGCTTACTAGAGGTGACATCAGGAGCTTCCTGCTGGGTGCCTCCTGCAGCTGGACCAGACGCCACTGGCTTCCTGCTCGTGTTAGAGAGGGCGGGGCGTCGAGGGCAGCCACGTTGCCAAACATCTACACCTTGACACAAACACCTGGGACAACTCCGGACCGGAGGAGAGGCTTCCTCCCCGTCCTCAAGGGTAAGGGGGTCCCTGTGAGGACACTCCCTTGTATCGTGGTGTTGAGCACAGAGCCCACACACAGGGTCATGTTGACAGTATGTAGAGATATGATGAGTACCATGGTACTTATAACAAACAACAGGGGGGGGGGATACCCAAGGTCTGATAGGACTTAATGGGATGAAATGTCCAAAGAAGGTGTAATGTTCAGGGGGGGGGGGGAGGGTCACTGCCATTCCAAACAATGATGATCCTGTTGAGAGGCTGACCATCCTTATGCATCCGTCTTGCCTTGTAGACTCCTTCAAGGTTATAAGCTCTCTCAAGAGGATACTCTTTGGGAAAACTGGTAACAAGATATTCCTTAAATTTTTTAGGGCGAGTGATGATGTCTTCTCTGGTGAAAACAATATTACCACTCTTACCTTCAGCCAGTTGAGTGATGATAGCTTCATCACCGGTGACCTTAGCCTCGGGTGTTCAGCGCCTCCCAGACACCTGTTTTTATTCTTTACTGTATTCAGATGACTGTGCCGGTCCTCACCGGCCCTGGCATCCTCCCGACCCATGTAATGTAGGCCTATATAACCCGTAACTATCTTGTTCCCGGCCAAAACTGGTCTTGGTAAGAACAGTTCTTTGCTTAGACCAGTTTCTTGGAGTTTTTTTTTTTTTTAGTAGATAAAGGAGTCAAATGACAGCGCGTTGAGAACTGGTTTGTGTGTGTCGGAAGGTGTTAGTGTTTGTGTGTGTCGGAAGGTGTTAGTGTTTGTGTGTGTCGGAAGGTGTTAGTGTTTGTGTGTGTCGGAAGGTGTTAGTGTTTGTGTGTGTCGGAAGGTGTTAGTGTTTGTGTGTGTCGGAAGGTGTTAGTGTTTGTGTGTGTCGGAAGGTGTTAGTGTTTGTGTGTGTCGGAAGGTGTTAGTGTTTGTGTGTGTCGGAAGGTGTTAGTGTTTGTGTGTGTCGGAAGGTGTTAGTGTTTGTGTGTGTCGGAAGGTGTTAGTGTTTGTGTGTGTCGGAAGGTGTTAGTGTTTGTGTGTGTCGGAAGGTGTTAGTGTTTGTGTGTGTCGGAAGGTGTTAGTGTTTAAATGATGCATTTAATATATGCATCATTTATGATGAATTTGAATAAATATATGTTCAGGACGGGTAGGGGGGGGGGTTGAGAGAGAGAGAGAGAGAGAGAGAGAGAGAGAGAGAGAGAGAGAGAGAGAGAGAGAGAGTAAAACATATTAGCTTAACGCAGGCCCTCGCAAACACAAACACCCACAAACATCCTCCTTCCCAGCCCCAACACACACACACACACACACACACACACACACACACACGTAATGTGCTGGAGGCTGACTCCATACACAGTTTCAAGTGTAGATATGATAGAGCCCAGTAGGCTCAGGAACCTGTACACCTGTTGATTGGCAGTTGAGAGGCGGGACCAAAGAGCCAAAGCTCAACCCCCGCAAGCACAACTAGGTGAGTATACACACACACACACACACACACACACACACACACCTACTTACAAAAACAACGTATTTTTTAATATGGAGGCCACAACCAAGACAGGTTACTTTACCTCGCTGTGATTCTGAGGAACATCCCCACGGCCCGCTCTCTGACCAGGCCTCTTGGTTGGTGGTCTGGTCAACCAGGCTGTTGGGCGCGGCTGACCACAGCTTGACGTATGAATCACAGCCTGGTTCATCACATATCCTTTGGAGGCATCTGTAGAGTTTTCTCAGAGTACCTGTTGCACCTCTGCTCTTCAACGGGGGTATTCTGCACATCCTGCCAT
>NC_091192.1:16425142-16441559 GCF_040958095.1 Procambarus clarkii | reverse complement strand
GAGCAAGGAGCAAGATATCTGCATTGGCGTCATCCATTGAGCTCCAAGATAACTGATGGGCTTATCCAGGATTGCCATTAATACTTGTACTGTCTGTGCCTCCCCCCCCCTCCCACCCCCCCCCATATCCCTCCCGCCAATTAATTCGAGCGGCAGGAACCGTAACTCAGCAACTGGGGATTAATCTCGCCGGGATGCCATTACCCGGGAGAGTGACCGAGGCCGCCCAGTGACTGATCACTCCTCCTCCCCGCCCTCGTCACGCCGCCCAACCTGCTCGCCCACCCCGCCGCCGCCCATCCCGCCGCCGCCCACCGCCGGAGGCTTTCTTCCGCTCCGCTCCACACTGTTCCACACGAGTCCCCCCCCCCCCCTAGTGATCATCTAGGTGAGTACATCTAGGCACCAACGCACACACCAGCACGCGGGGATGCACAAGAATTGAACTACAGGCCAGTGTCCCTAACCTGCATACCATGCAAGCTGATGGAGAAGATTGTGCGAAGAAAACTAGTGGAACATCTGGAGCGAAATAACATTGTAACTCAGCATCAACATGGGTTCAGGGATGGCAGGTCCTGCCTCACAGGGTTACTTGAATTCTACGACCAGGCAACAAAAATAAGGCAAGAAAGAGAAGGGTGGGCAGACTGCATATTTTTGGATTGTCAGAAAGCCTTTGATACAGTACCACACAAGAGGCTAGTGAAAAAGCTGGAGATGCAGGCTGGAGTGAAAGGGAAGGTACTCCATTGGATAAAGGAGTACCTAAGTAACAGAAGACAACGAGTCTGTGTGAGGGGTGAGGTCTCAGATTGGCGAGACGTCACACGTGGAGTCCCGCAGGGGTCAGTCCTTGGACCTATACTGTTTCTGTGAAACAGAAACAGATCTCCTTCTGGGAGATCATGTAAATGATCTCCCAGAGGGTATAGAATCGTTCCTCTCCTTGTTTGCTGATGATGCAAAAATTATGAGGAGGATTAAGACGGAGGAAGATAGTGTGAGGTTACAAAATGACCTAGACAGACTGAATGAATGGTCCATTAAATGGCTACTAAAGTTCAACCCGAGTAAATGTAAGGGAATGAAACTAGGCAGTGGAAACAGGAGGTTTGACACAGGATACCGAATGGGAGATGAAGTCCTTTATGAAACGGACGGATATCTATGAGCTGATATCACACCAAATCTGTCTCCTTAAGCCCACATAAAAAGGATAACATCTGCGGCCTATGCAAGGCTGGCTAACATCAGAACTGCTTTCATGAGCCTGTGCAAGGAATCACTCAGAACCTTGTATACCACATATGTAAGACCAATCCTGGAGTATGCGGCCCCAGCATGGAGCCCGTACCTTGTCAAGCACAAGACGAAGCTGGAAAAAGTTCAGAGGTAAGCCACTAGACTAGTCCCAGAACTAAGAGGCATGAGTTACGAGGAAAGGCTGCGGGAAATGCACCTCACGACACTGAAAAACTGAAGAGTAAGGGGAGACATGATCACTGCCTACAAAATTCTCAGAGGAATTGATAGGGTAAATAAACTTTTTAACATGGTGGTACGCGAACAAGGGGACACAGGTGGAGACTGAGTACCCAAATGAGCCACAGGGACGTTATAAAGAACTTTTTCAGTGTCAGAGTAGTTAACAGATGGAATGCATTAGGCAGTAATGTGGTGGAGGCTGACTCCATACACAGTTTCAAATGTAGATATGATAGAGCCCAGTAGGCTCAGGAACCTGTACACCAGTTGAGAGGCGGGACCAAAGAGCCAGAGCTCAAGCCCCGCAAGCACAGCTAGGTGATTACGGCCACACAGGGACGCACATCCGTCCGTGCCGACCTGTCAAACGCATGTGCACCTTACCTTACCTTGAGGTGTTTTCGGGGCTTAGCGCCCGCGCGGCCCGGTCTCTGACCAGGTCTCCTGGTTGCTGGACTGGTCAACCAGGCTGTTGGACGCGGGTGCTCGCAGCCTGACGTAAGAGTCACAGCCTGGTTGATCAGGTATCCTTTGGAGGTGTTTATCCAGTTCTCTCTTGAACACTGTGAGGGGTCGGCCAGTTATGCCCCTTATGTGTAGTGGAAGCGTGTTGAACAGTCTCGGGCCTCTGATGTTGATAGTTCTCTCTTGAACACTGTGAGGGGTCGGCCAGTTATGCCCCTTATGTGTAGTGGAAGCGTGTTGAACAGTCTCGGGCCTCTGATGTTGATAGTTCTCTCATGAACACTGTGAGGGGTCGGCCAGTTATGCCCCCTATGTGTAGTGGAAGCGTGTTGAACAGTCTCGGGCCTCTGATGTTGATAGTTCTCTCTTGAACACTGTGAGGGGTCGGCCAGTTATGTCCCTTATGTGTAGTGGAAGCGTGTTGAACAGTCTCGGGCCTCTGATGTTGATAGTTCTCTCTTGAACACTGTGAGGGGTCGGTCAGTTATGCCCCTTATGTGTAGTGGAAGCGTGTTGAACAGTCTCGGGCCTCTGATGTTGATAGTTCTCTCTTGAACACTGTGAGGGGTTTGCCAGTTATACCCCTTATGTGTAGTGGAAGCGTGTTGAACAGTCTCGGGCCTCTGATGTTGATAGTTCTCTCTTGAACACTGTGAGGGGTCGGCCAGTTATGCCCCTTATGTGTAGTGGAACTGTGTTGAACAGTCTCGGGCCTCTGATGTTGATAGTTCTCTCTTGAACACTGTGAGGGGTCGGCCAGTTATGCCCCTTATGTGTAGTGGAAGCGTGTTGAACAGTCTCGGGCCTCTGATGTTGATAGAGTTCTCTCTCAGAGTACCTGTTGCACCTCTGCTCTTCAACGGGGGTATTCTGCACATCCTGCCATGTCTTGACAGGACCTCATTTGATTGCACGCATATAAAGTTTACGCTCATGGCGGCCAAGTTGGGAACATACCTGGAGGTTACCTGGAGAGAGTTTCTGGAGTTCTTCTGCTCCTTAAGGCCTAGCCTGAGACCAGGCACGACTTGTGATAACGTGGTCCAACAGGCTATTGCTTAGAGCGGCCCGCAGGAAACATTTCTAATGCTCGCTGGAGGACGTTGAACAGCCGCGGAGCTGTGATGTTCAGTGTTCTCTACTTGTGTCTGTGGCACCTCGCTGTGATTCCATGTGTTTTGTGATCTTAGTGTTTAACACTCATAAAGTGTTATGATGCGTGATGTTAGTGTAATAACTGCAGTATGATATATAATGTTATATAACAAGACTTATTACTATGAGCCAACACCGTTATAACGTCAGCGTGACGCCTCAATATTGACTTCGTTCCAAATAAATATACTCCACCAGTTTCTGCCAGTTATTAAAACCGGTAATTATCAAATTCAAATTTTGTTTAGATATCATGTTTGGAGCCTCAAAAACAGCAACATTTCATTGAGGGTTAACAGAGCTAATTATGCAAATTGGTGTGATGAGGGCAATTACGTCATCAAAGACAACTGGTCACCATACTCTCTTTTGAACCAATCACAGCAGAGCTTTAGGTTTCATTATAATTGTCAGGGGAGAGCGTTACACTCTAGATTAAATTGCGTCATTACAGTCATACGCCACCCTGCGAGCCGCGACTGTCAACCGGGAGGCCTGGACAGAGACAGGGCCGCGGGAACAATGACCCACGAAACTAGCTCAAGGTAAGGTAGCCAGACCCTCTTCACTGGAAGCCTCCTACAACTACTTGATCTCGTGTTACAGTAAGTTGTTACTTTTAGCAGCGTGCACGACGGGCTCCAGAGCCGCTCTGGGAGGACAACTACTCCTGACATCATGCAAAGGGAATTAACTTTTGTACTCGCTTGTCTCCTGCCTTCTCTCTCCCTCCCTCTCTTCCTCCCTCCCTCTCTCCCTCCCTCCCTCTCTCCCTCCCTCCCTCTCTCCCTCCCTCCCTCCCTCTCTCCCTCCCTCCCTTCCGTCCTCCCTCCCCACCTTTCCCCTCCCCCCCCCCCCCTCCGTCTGTCGCCAGGGACGAAGGTGGAGAGAGCAGAGAGGAAAGGAAATAAACAGGGTAGGAAGGGCAGCAAAGAAAAGCCGACGAAATAAGGAAGAAAATGTGATGTAATGGGAGAGGGAAGAAGAGAGAGATAAAGAAGATAGGGGAAGGATAGATGGGGGGGGGGGGGGAAGGATGGGAGTATTAGGATAATCTCTGCCAGGAAGGGAAGTGGATAGGAAGGTTGGCTGTTGATTCCTGTTGAGGATTTCCAGAGTTATATATATATATATATATATATATATATATATATATATATATATATATATATATATATATATATATATATATATATATATATGTCGTACCTAGTAGCCAGAACGCACTTCTCGGCTTACTGTACAAGGCCCGATTTGCCTAATAGGCCGAGTGATTTTCTTTATTTTCAATCATTTTTTTCCAAATAGTTTATTTTTATTATTGTTTTATATTAAGATAATAATTTATTGACTTAGTTGTGTTAGTTTAGGTTAGGCTAAGATAGGTTACGTTAGGTTAGGTTAGGTAGGGTTGGTTAGGTTCGGTCATATATCTTCGTTAGTTTTAACTCAAATTTATACAAATTAACTTATACATGATGAAATGGACAGATTTATCATTTCATAAGAAATTTTTTTGAAAATTTATGAATTCAGGAAAACTTGGCTTATTAGGCAAATCGGGCCTTGCATAGTAGGTCGATTACGACGTTCTGGCTACTAGGTACAACATATATATATATATATATATATATATATATATATATATATATATATATATATATATATATATATATATATATATATATATATATATATATATATAAACACACACACAATTTCTTCCAGTTATTGGGGGAAGGATATCTGGTGAGTATTTCATCTGGGAATAATGTTCTGTGGGCTGGACTTTCATGTAGTAAATCGCGGCTCTTGTGCCACCAGCTGTGGGAGCTGCTGGCTATGTGCTTGGTTATGCTCCCTAAACCTTAGGTCGTCACACATCATTATTCCAAAATCGTTTGCATGCTGTTTTCTGTTCCCTATAAACTCTGTCTATACTGTTGTGCAAGTGCCTTCACGGCGCCCACACTTTTCATTGGATATGTTTTGGCTCTTCCTGCCATACCTTTTACTGCGGACCAACCGGGCTGTGGTGGGTATGTGAGCCTGCGGGACGCTCCAAGCAACAGCCTGGTGGACGAAACTCTCACCCGTGGCCAGGCTTGGGGAGTAGAAGAACTCCCAGAACCCCATCAAGCAGGTATCAAGCAATATGTTGTCATTTTATCGCGCAGGTCTGGAACCTGACCTTCCAGCAGCTTCCAGGTGTATATTAGAAGATCTCTCCCTTGTCTTTGTGCCCAGACGTACTGTGTGAGAGAGCTTTCAGGGCGTCCCTGTAGTATAAATGCCTTCACCTATTACACTCCTGCAGTACAAGATCTCTACACACTTTCCAGTTCTGCCGTCTCGACTGTCTTCAAGAGAGATGCGAGGTCTGGACAATATTCCATTCGAGACAGCACCAGTTCTCTGAAGAGCAACATCACACGAGTTGCACCCATTGTTCTGAAGCCTCTCCTTAACCTCCTGCCATTTTCCTGGCTGTTACAACGCTTGTTTCGTTGTGATCTTCCGACATCATTACACGGACTCTCTCACACGCTCACTACTCTCTCCCTTATGTCCTGTGCTCATGTTAATGGTAACTTTTTACACGAACCGAAGTAATGGGAATTTATCAGCGCTGAAAATTATGTTCATTTCCGATGTTCATTGGAAGACTTTTGTTCATATTTGATTGTAAATTTTCTGTCTTCTCCCGAAGTTATTTCTAAGTTTATGTTGGTGTCGTCAGCGAAGTGTGACAGGAAACTGTGGCTTGTATTCTTGTTGGTGTCTGTATTCTTGTTGGTGTCTTCTATGAGGATGGTCCAACCATTTGGGCTGGACGGTAGAGCGACAGTCTCGCTTCGTGCAGGTCGGCGTTCAATACCAAATCCTTATCCTGACCAATTTCAAGTGCTATATAGTCTTAATGGTTTGACGCTTTCTCCTGATAGTTCCCTTCCCTTCTGTAAGGGCAAGGACCATACCTGGAGTATACCTGGAGTATACCTGGAGGAGGTTCTAGTTGTACTCCCCAAGCCCGGCCTCAGGCCAGGCTTGACTTGTGAGAGTTTGGTCCACCAGGCTGTTGCTTGGAGCGGCCCGCAGGCCCACATACCCACCACAGCCCGGTTGGTCCGGCACTCCTTGGAGGAAACTATCTAGTTTCCTCTTAAAGATGTCCACAGTTGTTCCAACAATATTTCTTATACTCGCTGGGAGGACGTTGAACAACCGCGGACCTCTGATGTTTATAGTGTTCTCTGATTGTGCCTATGGCACCTCTGCTCTTCATTGGTTCTATTTTGCATTTTCTTCCATATCGTTCACTCCAGTACGTTGTTATTTTTACTGTGTAGATTTGGGACCTGGCCCTCCAGTATTTTCCATGTGTATATTATTTGATATCTCTCTCGTCGTCTTTCTAACGAGTACATTCGGAAAGCTTTGAGACGATCCCAATAATTTAGGTGTTTTGTCGCGTCTATGCGTGCCGTATATGTTCTCTGTATTCCCTCTATTTCAGCAATCTCACCTGCTCTGAAGGATGAAGTGAGTACTGAGCAGTACTCAAGACGGGACAACACAAGTAACTTGAAGAGTACAAGCATTGTGATGGGATCCCTGGATTTGAGTTCTTGTAATCCATCCTATCATTTTTCTGGCTGACGCGATATTTGCTTGGTTATGCTCCCTAAACGTTAGGTCGTCAGACATCATTATTCTCAAATCCTTTACATGTTGCTTTCCCACTATGGGCAAATTTGATTGCGTTTTGTACCCTGTATTATGTTTAAGGTTCTCATTTTTACCGTATCTGAGTACCTGGAATTTATCACTGTTAAACATCATGTTACAGGCGATGAGTCACAATAACGTGGCTAAAGTATGTTGACCAGACCACACACTAGAAGGTGAAGGGACGACGACGACGTTTCGGTCCGTCCTGGACCATTCTCAAGTCGATTGTGATGAGGAAGTAGAGACAGGCAATAAATAGGCAAGAGAAAGCTGAGGAGCAAAGAAGGTGTAGTAGAGGGGATTGTATTAATAATAAAGAGCTGCAGAGGGCCTATTGGCCCATACGAGGCAGCTCCTATTATAACCACCGAATGAGAAGGAGATAGTAATAGGAATAAGAAGAGGATAGTAAGTGAACGTAAAGAAAACAATGAACAGAAAAGAAAGAAGAGAGAAAGAAAAGGAAAGAGAAAGAAAGATAAATGGAAGGGTAAGCTTATGTTAGGTCACGTTTGTTAGAAAGATTAGAGCATTTAAGTATATACTGTGAAAGGGAAGAGTCCACAGCAACAAAGCCAGGACTCAGGTTCATGTTGGGTACATTGTGTATTAGAGCCGCTTCAACAAGACGGCGTCTTTTTGAAGAGGATTGTTTTTACTATTATATTCTTGTTATTATTGAAATTATATTCTTGTTATATATATATATATATATATATATATATATATATATATATATATATATATATATATATATATATATATATATATATATATATATATATATAGTATTATAATATATATAATAAGAATATAATATAAGTATTATATTCTTGAAATATTCTTATTAATGTTATATTACTATTATTAATGGTCTTACCATAATTATTACCATCAAGATTACTGTTACAATTATTGGTATTTACAGGGCATATTTTCACTATTGTCAGTCATAAACATCAATGAATATTTACTACGTAAAGTTTGGAGTCAATATTCAGTCCGTTGTCAGAGGAAATCCACTACCACGAAGGACCAAACCTTCCCTCAAACCACTTGGATAGTTAGATATTTGTGATGGTCTGAAAGCATATTTCGTGCCAGAAATAGCCTACATGGAAACTGGCAATAGCACCTTTCTTCTAAACATAATATTCTCAAGCTATACCTTTATTATACTATAAATCCTTGATTTAAAATATAAAAAGTATAGGCTGAACACTTTTTTTTTTAAATATTCTGAAGAATTTGGTTTTCTGTGAAATAAATTCTCGGGTACACAAATAGTTTTCGAATTCTACGTTTCACATTGTTAATAATATAATGTACTAAATTAACCATACGTAATGAAGGCTGTATACATAATGAAACCTAACCTAACCTAACCAAACCTTAACCTAACCTAACCTAACCTAACCTAACCTAACCTAACCTAACATAATCAAACCTTAACCTAACCTAACCTAACCTAACATAACCAAACCTTAACCTAACCTAACCTAACCTAACCTAACATAACCAAACCTTAACCTAACCATGGACAGAGCGCAGATAACAACACTAATTATGTCATGGTTTAGAATCCATTACCTCCAGGCTACCCCCCCCCCCTCCTGAGGAGAGGCTGTAATATTGTGTGGCGTTGTATACCTGTAGTATACCTGTATGGTTGGTGGTGTGAGGCTGACCACTACAGGCAGGTCTCTCTATTATCTCTGACCCAACTATTGGCTTCTCCGTCTCTGTCTCTCTCTCACTCACTCACACAAACATTATCATTCTCACTCATTTACTCGCTCACTCGCTTGCTCCTCACCTCCCTCTTTGTCTCTCTTTATCTCTCCCCCCTTTGGCTCTACTATCTGCTTGTGCTCTCTGTCTGTGTGTGCCTCCCTCCCCTGGCCCTACTATTTGCTTGTCCGCCTCTCTCGTTAACTCCCAGATTTCTCTCTCTCCCCTCAATCTGCAATTTAAACTTTTTCAACTCTTCAATTTTTCCGCAGCTTTCTCACCGCTCCCCTGTTTCCAATTTCTGCTCTCCCGCTCTCAGTTTTCTATTCGTTTTCTTCAGTTTTCACTTCTCTCACTCTACACACATATATATACTGGTATATAGATTTCACAAAACATTTTTCAATACTTTTGTTTACTTTCAATGCTCGATTCCCGTTTTCTTTTTTTCGCACACACTATAGTCTTCCGTTTCAATATCTCTTTTTTTTTTTTTATATACATTTATCACACTCGCTGCGTGCCATGATTTATCACACTCGCTGCGTGCCATGATTTATCACACTCGCTGCGTGCCATGATTTATCACACTCGCTGCGTGCCATGATTTATCACACTCGCTGCGTGCCATGATTTATCACACTCGCTGCGTGCCATGATTTATCACACTCGCTGCGTGCCATGATTTATCAACATCCGTTACACCTTTCTGGCTCTAAAAGTACAGGAACAAAATTAGTTAAAGTAAAGCATGTTGTGTGTACACTCACATGGGGCGGGGGGGGGGGTGTACACTCACATGGGGCGGGGGGGGGGGGTGTACACTCACATGGGGCGGGGGGGGGGGGTGTACACTCACATGGGGCGGGGGGGGGGTGTACACTCACATGGGGCGGGGGGGGGGGGTGTACACTCACATGGGGCGGGGGGGGGGTGTACACTCACATGGGGCGGGGGGGGGGGTGTACACTCACATGGGGCGGGGGGGGGTGTACACACACATGGGGCGGGGGGGGGTGTACACTCACATGGGGCGGGGGGGGGGGGTACACACATGGGGCGGGGGGGGGGTGTACACTCACATGGGGCGGTGGGGGGTGTACACTCACATGGGGCGGGGGGGGGGTACACACATGGGGCGGGGGGGGTGTACACTCACATGGGGCGGGGGGGGGGGGGTGTACACTCACATGGGGCGGGGGGGGGTACACTCACATGGGGCGGGGGGGGGTACACACATGGGGCGGGGGGGGGGGGGTGTACATTCACATGGGGCGGGGGGGGGTGTACACTCACATGGGGCGGGGGGGGGGTACACACATGGGGCGGGGGGGTGTACACTCACATGGGGCGGGGGGGGGGGTGTACACTCACATGGGGCGGGGGGGGGTGTACACTCACATGGGGCGGGGGGTGTACACACACATGGGGCGGGGGGGGGTGTTCACTCACATGGGGCGGGGGGGGGGTACACACATGGGGCGGGGGGGGGGTGTACACTCACATGGGGCAGGGGGGGGGGTACACACATGGGGCGGGGGGGTGTACACTCACATGGGGCGGGGGGGGGTACACACATGGGGCGGGGGGGGTGTACACTCACATGGGGCGGGGGGGGTGTACACTCACATGGGGCGGGGGGGGTGTACACTCACATGGGGCGGGGGGGGGGTGTACACTCACATGGGGCGGGGGGGGGGGTGTACACTCACATGGGGCGGGGGGGGGTGTACACTCACATGGGGCGGGGGGGGTGTACACACACATGGGGCGGGGGGGGGGTGTACACTCACATGGGGCGGGGGGGGTGTACACTCACATGGGGCGGGGGGGGTGTACACTCACATGGGGCGGGGGGGGGTGTACACTCACATGGGGCGGGGAGGGGGTGTACACTCACATGGGGCGGGGGGGTGTACACTCACATGGGGCGGGGGGGGGGGTGTACACTCACATGGGGCGGGGGGGGGGGTGTACACTCACATGGGGCGGGGGGGTGTACACACACATGGGGCGGGGGGGGGGTACACTCACATGGGGCGGGGGGGGGGTGTACACTCACATGGGGCGGGGGGGGTGTACACTCACATGGGGCGGGGGGTACACACACATGGGGCGGGGGGGGGGTACACTCACATGGGGCGGGGGGGGGTGTACACTCACATGGGGCGGGGGGGGGGGTACACACACATGGGGCGGGGGGGGGGGGTACACACACATGGGGCGGGGGGGGGTACACTCACATGGGGCGGGGGGGGGGGTGTACACTCACATGGGGCGGGGGGGGTGTACACTCACATGGGGCGGGGGGGGGTGTACACTCACATGGGGCGGGGGGGGGTGTACACTCACATGGGGCGGGGGGGGTGTACACTCACATGGGGCGGGGAAGGGGGGGTACACACACATGGGGCGGGGGGGTGGGGTGTACACTCACATGGGTGTACACACTGGAAGACAGAAGAGTTAGGGGGACATGATCACCACATTCAAGATTCTGAAGGGAATTGATAGGGTAGATAAAGACAGGCTATTTAACACAAGGGACACACGCACAAGGGGACACAGGTGGAAACTGAGTGCCCAAATGAGCCACAGAGATATTAGAAAGAACTTTTTTAGTGTCAGAGTGGTTGACAAATGGAATGCATTAGGCAGTGATGTGGTGGAGGCTGACTCCATACACAGTTTCAGGTGTAGATATGACAGAGCCCGATAGGCTCAAGAATCTGTACACCTCTTGATTGACGGTTGAGAGGCGGGACCAAAGAGCCAGAGCTCAACCCCCGCTAACACAATCAGGTGAGTACACACACACACATTATATATATATATATATATATATATATATATATATATATATATATATATATATATATATATATATATATATATATATATATATATCGTTATGACATATATTGTTTCTAAACTCTTCATCGCACACGTAGTACTTGAAAGTAATGTTATTTTATTATAAATAGAAAATGCGAGAAGCCTATTGATGAGATAATTAGAGATATATAAAGAGTGAACAAAGAGTGTTGGAAGCCAAGAGAGGAGATGGAGAGACAGAGGATGCTGGGGTGAGAAGGATTATTATTATTAACATTATTGACAAAATTAATTCCAATTTTGCCTAATCTGAGGATTTCGATTAAGTGTTATTAAAGTGAGGATAATGCTGGTATTGACTGTCACGCAGGACAGAGGGTCATACACAAGACAATAGGTCTAAACTGTAGGCTGAAGCACATATATATCATGGTTACAATCAATGTTTTAATGTATGGATATGTGCAAACAACTTTCTACTGTGCACTGCCACACAAGGGCAGGGATGTGCACTGCCACACAAGGGCAGGGATGTGCACTGCCACACAAGGGCAGGGATGTGCACTGCCACACAAGGGCAGGGATGTGCACTGCCACACAAGGGCAGGGATGTGCACTGCCACACAAGGGCAGGGATGTGCACTGCCACACAAGGGCAGGGATGTGCACTGCCACACAAGGGCAGGAATGTGCACTGCCACACAAGGGCAGGGATGTGCACTGCCACACAAGGGCAGGGATGTGCACTGCCACACAAGGGCAGGAATGTGCACTGCCACACAAGGGCAGGGATGTGCACTGCCACACAAGGGCAGGGATGTGCACTGCCACACAAGGGCAGGGATGTGCACTGCCACACGAGGGCAGGGATGTGCACTGCCACACAAGGGCAGGGATGTGCACTGCCACACAAGGGCAGGGATGTGCACTGCCACACAAGGGCAGGGATGTGCACTGCCACACGAGGGCAGGGATGTGCACTGCCACACGAGGGCAGGGATGTGCACTGCCACACAAGGGCAGGGATGTGCACTGCCACACAAGGGCAGGGATGTGCACTGCCACACAAGGGCAGGGATGTGCACTGCCACACAAGGGCAGGGATGTGCACTGCCACACGAGGGCAGGGATGTGCACTGCCACACAAGGGCAGGGATGTGCACTGCCACACAAGGGCAGGGATGTACACTGCCACACAAGGGCAGGGATGTGCACTGCCACACAAGGGCAGGGATGTGCACTGCCACACAAGGGCAGGGATGTGCACTGCCACACAAGGGCAGGGATGTGCACTGCCACACAAGGGCAGGGATGTGCACTGCCACACGAGGGCAGGGATGTGCACTGCCACACAAGGGCAGGGATGTGCACTGCCACACAAGGGCAGGGATGTGCACTGCCACACAAGGGCAGGGATGTACACTGCTACACAAGGGCAGGGATGTGCACTGCCACACAAGGGCAGGGATGTGCACTGCCACACAAGGGCAGGGATGTGCACTGCCACACAAGGGCAGGGATGTGCACTGCCACACAAGGGCAGGGATGTGCACTGCCACACAAGGGCAGGGATGTGCACTGCCACACAAGGGCAGGGATGTGCACTGCCACACAAGGGCAGGGATGTGCACTGCCACACAAGGGCAGGGATGTGCACTGCCACACAAGGGCAGGGATGTGCACTGCCACACAAGGGCAGGGATGTGCACTGCCACACAAGGGCAGGGATGTGCACTGCCACACGAGGGCAGGGATGTGCACTGCCACACAAGGGCAGGGATGTGCACTGCCACACAAGGGCAGGGATGTGCACTGCCACACAAGGGCAGGGATGTACACTGCTACACAAGGGCAGGGATGTGCACTGCCACACAAGGGCAGGGATGTGCACTGCCACACAAGGGCAGGGATGTGCACTGCCACACAAGGGCAGGGATGTGCACTGCCACACAAGGGCAGGGATGGTTCATAAGTGATGCAGCTTAGAAGTAATATAAATAAAAATTGTTCTTCATTCTTTAAAATGGACAAGCAAATTTTGGATAAATTGTTAGGATGTCGTCCAGAACACCTGAGTCAATGAAATAGTTACACAGTTGGTGGTACAAGAGGCCAGGAGGTCTAAAGTCCTTTACGGTTTCACATTCATCAATATAGTGTTCTAGTGAATGCATTAAAGGTTTATCACAGAGTTTACAATCTGAATATTCTGGTAGTGGCTCAGCCTCACTAACCTGCCAGATGTGTCTATAGCCAAGGCGAACTACGGCAATGACTACATCACATTGCCTACTCCGGTTACTGTGCTGACCATACAAATACCTATTATTACAAAACTTGTCATAACTTTTAATACTGCAGCTTTCAGGTCTCTGGGCATTTCGTAGTTCTTCTAAATCTGAATTAATTTCTTTAATTTGTAGGTTTCTAATAATTGCATTAGATAGTCCAAAGTCATAATCAATGTTTTCTTTCCTGCAAGCCTCATTGGCCAATTGATCTACAAAGTCATGTTTTCCAACTCCAACATGGGATGGGATTCACACAAGTTTGATACAAGAGTTATTATCATTGGCAAAAATTACATTCCAATTAATATTACAAGCTACTTCCGACATACATTGTGATGGGTTATTTAAGGACTGCAGAGCACTTTTAGTCACAGAAAATAACTCCACCACCATTGAGCTTAAGGTATTCAGTGGCTAGATAAATGCCGAATAGCTCGGTCTGTGTCGTGCTTGCCCAGTTGTTCAATCTCTGTGTACTAGACATGATCATTTCATTCCCTTTATATACTGCACATGCACAGCCTCTTCTACCAATGCCTAACTGCACATAGCTGTGAGAGAATGGTCTCTCAGGATTCTCCCACAGCTGACTTGAATGGCTCATTGCAGTGCACAGTGCACCGATCTTCGTGCACAAGCCCTATCTCTGTTAACCCTGGATAATAAACTGGCATGTTGGGTATCTCCAGGATGCCCACTTAGCTAGGAATATGTTTATAATATGGAGGCCGCCGTATGTCCAGGCAGGAAGTAGATCCAGGAAAGTTAAGCATACTTGCCACAAGGGTCAGTGAGTACATAGGAAGTGCCAGCGTGAGAGAGACAGAGGAGGTGCCAGCGAGGCGACTGACCTCTGGGGTCAGCCTCAACCGGCGCGATGGAGAATAGCAACTGTGACGTGTTCATGACGTCACCTCTGCTACTGATCAGGGAACGATCAATATGATTGGTTCCCACTCCTTTGCTGCACTGTCATTGGTCAAATTGTAATCCCTTGTGTTGTATCCCACGAGGAGCCCTGAGCCCCAGGCAAGAGCATTCACGTGAGGGAGCCCTTGCAGAGAGGACGTGTCCTGTTCTGTCTATCGGCCAATAGACAGAAGAACACTGTCTATTCCTCACCGTCAAGTTAAACTCAGTATCTTTTCGATATACCAACGCTCGCCCGGAATCGCGACTGTGAATATATTGTTCAGAAGCCTAAGTGACAAATCACCAGAGGGAAACAGACTGGTATCGGGTAACCCCTGGTGACAAAGATCGTTGTGAGTGACCTAGAGTGAACTAAGGCAGTGCCGCCGCCTAAGTAACCTGTGTGTGACTTTACCACAAGTGTACCTGCATGGTACCATATAACCTGCAGCTGCCAGCCGCCACTGTCCAGAGTGTGTAGCTAGTACCTCGGTACCTCGGTACCTCAGTACCTCGGTACCTCGAGCCGCCCTGCCTCACGGTACTACGTGATGTCACCACCCTTACTCACCGCCAGTGCCAAGTGTGTGTGGCTGTGTCTGTTGCCATACAGCACGCCCTCCTGCGAGTACCCCCGTGTCAAGTACGGTTTGTGGGAAAGCCTGTCGTCAATGGTCTCACGTCGTGACGAGTAGAACCAGCTGTCAGGCCACCTACGAGTTCTTGCATAAATGAGGTTGAGTGAGTGAGTGAATAAGAGAGGTTCCTCACCTGTAAGTACAAGATCTTGTCATTGTTTTATTGTGTCTGTCTATGTTGATCTGAGGCATCGAGCACAGTTCTCACCTTCTCATACCTGACACAAGTATAGGTGAAGACACCCGACGGTGTATGCGTGTTTATCTGTGTGGTATCACTGTATTACACTCGTCTGTGAATGTGAGCTTCACATACACCACACATTTAGTATTGTGTGACATTATTATTGTGCATGTTATTGCCTGTCACATTGACAGTGTATTTGTGAGTTATTGCATATCATCATTACCCGAGTATCCGGTTGGAACTCTTGTGATCCCTTTGCATACTGTAACACCCATGATCTCCCCCCCCCCCTTAGAGTTCACACCCAGGGAAGCCTTCTCCAAGAGGTCAGCCCAGATGACCTCCGGTTTATCTTGTATATTGATTAAAAATTCCTGGGTTAGTCTTAGTCAGCATAGTTTCAAGTATGTAATATTTCATGCAAGGAAATTAGACTCCAGATTCTTATGTGTAAACATCCCTGGATCTCCCCCTTTTGGCCAGGTCAGAGGTCAGTCACACACGTAATTAATAACTCCTCTCTTGAAGAGTGTATGGTGAATGTCAAACAAGCTTTTTGAAATATTTCTTGAGTGTTTGTACACTTTTGGTCTAGCAACAGCAGATCTCCCCCTCCCCCTGTGGGGGTTGTATATAGAGGGCCTGTAGGAATATAGGAGAGGCAGAGGGCGGTACACCGGGATCGAAAGCGGGGCTGTGAAGAACATCTCAGCCCGGGAGAGAGATAGCTTAAGGTAATGTGTGTGATCTCTGAGTTTTTGTTCCATGTCCAAATTTCTTAACTTTTTGCCAGTGTTAGTGTAGCATTTATAAGTAGTGATTGACATAATTTTGGTCTCAATAAACTCGTTAAATTTCCCGTCTGTGTCAATTGTTGAATCCTCTTAGCCTTTTGGATATAGTGGCTGACAACCGTTTTCAAAATTAATGACAGTCATAGAAAGTACTCTCCAAGTCAAGCAATGTTTCTTGCCTCGTTGCTT
>NC_091192.1:16413344-16424642 GCF_040958095.1 Procambarus clarkii | reverse complement strand
TAGTCTCCCCATCACCACCACCACAATCCCCCACCACCACCGCCACAATCCCCCACCACCACCACCACAATCCCCCACCACCACCACCACACTCCCCCACCACCACCACCACACTCCCCCACCACCACCACCACACTCCCCCACCACCACCGCCACAATCCCCCACCACCACACTCCCCCACCACCACCGCCACAATCCCCCACCACCACCACCACACTCCCCCACCTCCACCACCACAATCCCTCACCACCACCACAATCCCCCAACACCACCACAATCTCCCACCACCACCACCACAATCCCCCACCACCACCACCACAATCCCCCACCACCACCACCACAATCCCCCACCACCACCACCACAATCCCCCACCACCACCACCACAATCCCCCACCACCACCACCACAATCCCCCACCACCACCACCACAATCCCCCACCACCGCCCCATATTGATTGTCAAGTGGTGGAAGTCCTGATTAATTCCCCTCTCATTCTTCACCAGACAAATACACACAAAAAATACTGTTTTCAGCACAAAAGGAAGAAACCATTAAAGAGATGAACGCCGGAGGTCCTGGGGTGGGGGGGGGCTTGGCCTCTCCTGGGGTGGGGGGGGCCTTGGCCTCTCCTGGGGTGGGGGTGGGGGCTTGGCCTCTCCTGGGGTGGGGGGGGCCTCGGCCTCTCCTGGGGTGGGGGGGGCCTCGGCCTCTCCTGGGGTGGGGGGGGGCCTTGGCCTCTCCTGGGGTGGGGGGGGGCCTTGGCCTCTCCTGGGGGTCGGGGGGGCCTTGGCCTCTCCTGGGGTGGGGGGGGGCCTTGGCCTCTCCTGGGGGTCGGGGGGGCCTTGGCCTCTCCTGGGGTGGGTGGGGGGGTCCTTGGCCTCTCCTGGGGTGGGTGGGGGGCCTTGGCCTCTCCTGGGGTGGGCGGGGAGGGTCCTAGGCCTCTCCTGGGGGTTGGGGGGCTCCTAGGCCTCTCCTGGGGGTGGGGGGGGGGCCTTGGCCTCTCCTTGGGTGGGGGGGTCCTAGACCTCTCCTGGGTGGGGGGGGGTCCTAGGCCTCTCCTGGGTGGGAGGGGGACTGCTAGGCCTCTCCTGGGTGGGGGGATGTGGTGTATTTATCTATCTATCTGTATCTGTTTATCTAAGACCAAACAACCTGGCGATAGTTCCGTGGATCAATGTCCACGGGGGCCGGTTTCAAGCCCTGGCATTTTGATAAGATGCTGGTTAGTGCAGCTCGCATTCTGAAATAGCAACCACAGCCTGGTTGATCAAGTATCCTTTTTTTGGCAGTTTTCGTACAGTTCGTCTCTTGAACTGTGTGTGTGGAGTGTGGTGAAGCCTGCTGGTACTCCCCTAGTTGTGCTTGTGAGGGGGTTGAGCTCTGGCTCCTTGGTCCCGCCTCTCAACTGTCAATCAACAGGTGTCGGGTGCTGTAATACAGGTGTGGTGCAGTGTGCAACACAGCACCACACTACAGCGAAAGATATTGTAGGAAAAGTAGAATAGACGCAGTAAAGAGTAGATGGAGGTACAGTAGACACAGTAAAGAGTAGATGGAGGTACAGTAGACACAGTAAAGAGTAGATGGAGGTACAGTAGACACAGTAAGGGGTAGACGGAGATACAGTAGACACAGTAAGGGGTAGACGGAGATACAGTAGACACAGTAAAGGGTAGATAGAGGTACAGTAGACACAGTAAAGAGTAGATGGAGGTACAGTAGACACAGTAAAGAGTAGATGGAGGTACAGTAGACACAGTAAAGGGTAGATGGAGGTACAGTAGGCACAGTAAAGAGTAGATGGAGGTACAGTAGACACAGTAAGGGGTAGATGGAGATACAGTAGACACAGTAAAGAGTAGATGGAGGTACAGTAGACACAGTAAGGGGTAGATGGAGGTACAGTAGACACAGTAAGGGGTAGATGGAGATACAGTAGACACAGTAAAGAGTAGATGGAGGTACAGTAGACACAGTAAAGAGTAGATGGAGGTACAGTAGACACAGTAAAGAGTAGATGGAGGTACAGTAGACACAGTAAGGGGTAGATGGAGATACAGTAGACACAGTAAAGGGTAGATAGAGGTACAGTAGACACAGTAAAGGGTAGATGGAGGTACAGTAGACACAGTAAAGAGTAGATGGAGGTACAGTAGACACAGTAAAGAGTAGATGGAGGTACAGTAGACACAGTAAAGAGTAGATGGAGGTACAATAGGCACAGTAAAGAGTAGATGGAGGTACAGTAGACACAGTAAAGAGTAGATGGAGGTACAGTAGACACAGTAAAGAGTAGATGGAGGTACAGTAGACACAGTAAGGGGTAGATGGAGATACAGTAGACACAGTAAAGGGTAGATAGAGGTACAGTAGACACAGTAAAGGATAGATGGAGATACAGTAGACACAGTAAAGAGTAGATGGAGGTACAGTAGACACAGTAAGGGGTAGATGGAGATACAGTAGACACAGTAAAGGGTAGATAGAGGTACAGTAGACACAGTAAAGGATAGATGGAGATACAGTAGACACAGTAAAGAGTAGATGGAGGTACAGTAGACACAGTAAGGGGTAGATGGAGATACAGTAGACACAGTAAAGAGTAGATGGAGGTACAGTAGACACAGTAAGGGGTAGATGGAGGTACAGTAGACACAGTAAGGGGTAGATGGAGGTACAGTAGACACAGTAAGGGGTAGATGGAGGTACAGTAGACACAGTAAGGGGTAGATGGAGGTACAGTAGACACAGTAAAGGGTAGATGGAGGTACAGTAGGCACAGTAAAGAGTAGATGGAGGTACAGTAGACACAGTAAGGGGTAGATGGAGATACAGTAGACACAGTAAAGAGTAGATGGAGGTACAGTAGACACAGTAAGGGGTAGATGGAGGTACAGTAGACACAGTAAGGGGTAGATGGAGATACAGTAAAGAGTAGATGGAGGTACAGTAGACACAGTAAGGAGTAGATGGAGGTACAGAAGACACAGTAAGGGGTAGATGGAGGTACAGTAGACACAGTAAGGGGTAGATGGAGGTACAGTAGACACAGTAAAGAGTAGATGGAGGTACAGTAGACACAGTAAGGGGTAGATGGAGGTACAGTAGACACAGTAAGGGGTAGATGGAGGTACAGTAGACACAGTATACTGTGTGTAAACCTCAGAGGTCAGCGACTCCTTCACCTCACCCCACCAAACATGAGAACATTGTGGGCATCTTCCAGAAGTCTCCTGTGGTCTACATCTTCCGCCTCCTCACCTTACAAGGTCCTTGTGTTCTTACATGACTGAAGACGAGAAATAGGGGAAGTGATGCAACAAATGAGGTATAAATAAGATGCAAGGGCTGGTAGGCCTTCTACAGTTTCCTTAATTGTTTTTTATGATATACAAAGGAGTTTCCTGGTGTTATGTCCATCCACCAAGGTCTGTGTGACATTTTGTCTCGTAGTCTGACATTTCTGTATTCTTGCCTCCAACTTTTAGCAGTTTTTGTTTTTTTACAGGACTTTATCCGTATTTATGAAGGTTTGCCATTTCCAACCTATTTTAAAATTCTTCTGTAATCTCCCTCACATTTTAATACTCTTCGGCAATCTCCCCTCCAATTTTCAAACTGATGGGTAATATCCCATCCATTTTATAGCTCTGCCAGTTACCCCTACTTTATTTTGGTTTATACAGGTCTATCCAGACTTCCATTTTCTGTCAAGTATCTGTCACTCTGTCGAAGAATTCTTCAGGTCATTCTCTCGTTTTAAAACTCCGTAAAAAGATGCAACAGTCTTGCCTAACCAAGACAGGTTCACACAGCGTCATATATTTCTTCTTCAATGGCTGCGTCACAAAGGTTAGTAATTCTGCAAGAATATCCCAACATAACTCAGGAAGGTGTTGTTAGTGATCTTGATGTAGTTCACCTGCGGCCCGATAGAGGTCACTATTGTTTTTCATTTGACCAATCACAGGGAAGGTAACATTGTTCATCATATCATTTAGCCAGTCATGTTTTCCGGCTCAGCTGGACAACTGACCAATCACATGCGGTTTATATCAGCTGATGTATGTCAACAAAGTCAGCAACCCATCCTCAGACCAAGTCAATTCCATCCAGCGGTCGACCCCAAAAACGCATTCATAAATTTTAACAAGTTCATTCAAATCAGGATTTTTCTCAAATCTAAATTAATATTATAATATATTAGCATATTGTGCATTTATAGGCATAGGTTAGGTTAGGTGTTTAGGTTCTGTTGGCGATTATTTGTATTTGTAGTACGTGGGTGAAGCATTTATAGCGTTGTGGTTCGAACAAAATTCGTCACTGAAGCACTTGTTCCGGAAGTGTTCGAACGAAATCAGTTGTGTCGTGTGTAAACTGTTTTTCATTCATAAACAGGGGGTTTGGCGGGTGCATGGAATCACTTTTGGGTCTTTGTTTGGAGGACGGACTATGTGTGTGTAACAGCCCGTCCTCCAAACAACGACTCAAAAGTGATTCCAAGCACCCACCAAACCCCCTGTTTATGAATGAAAAACAGTTTACACACGACTCACACCTGATTTCGTTCGAACACTTCCGGAACAAGTGCTTCAGTGACGACTTGTGTTCGAACCACAACGCTGTAAATGCTTCACCCACGTACTACAAATACAAATAATCGCCAACAGAACCTAAACACCTAACCTAACCTATGCCTATAAATGCACAATATGCTAATTTACTATAATATTAATATATATTTGAGAAAATTCCCGTTTTGAATGAACAGCATGTTAAAATTTATGAATGCGTCTGTAGGATCGACCGCTGGATGGAATGGAATTGAATCGAGGACGGGTTGAGAATATGAATAGTTAATTTTATCCCTAAATTATGACCAATTCGGTATAACTGCGACGCTTTAATAAAGTATAATGCACCGTAATATTAACGTTTTCTATGCACCAGCCTCGATAGGTTAGGAGGGTTGCTTGGGCTCGTATGTTTCATGTTAGGTTAAACTGTGGTATACATTACGGAGTGGCAAATCGAAAGAAGAGGCTGCGAGTTAAGTCTTACGGTTCGTCTGGCGGTGATTTCAAATGTGTTATGTGTCGGCGGGCGGCAGAGAACGCCTGGCGAAGGGAATGTCCACACTTTCCTTGTATTTATTGGTACGTCAGACGCAAGCCTCGCTCGACTTCTTCCGCAGTGCGCTGCATTTATGGTACCGCCCAGTGTGTCATAAAGCGCCAACTGTGTGTTTTATTATATACAGCGGTGCTGGCCGCGGCAAGTAACAACCTTATCGATCAAGTTGCCCCACAGACAAATAAGGTAGTCTCGGGGACTAGGAAAAACTCTTGATAACGAATAACAGGAAAACTACAGGTGCTGATAGATCTTACGCTTGATAGAACACATAACAACGTTGTGAAAATATATCTAAACTAACATGGCGTTGAAAATATATTAAGAAACAGGCAATGTGAGCGTTGATAATGTGCGTGAGGCTTGGTAGCTCATGGCTCCCCAGCGGCGCCAACACCGCCTCTTATTGTACGTTTCATGGTAGCTTTTCCCGCCAAAATGGGTTGTTTACACCTGTGAATCTCAGCTGGCGGGAAAGGCTGCCATTTTTGTTTACATCGCCTCAAATAATTTAATATTTTCGAATAACTATTCATAATTCCTGCTTGATGGGGTTCTGGGAGTTCTTCTACTCCCCAAGCCCGGCCCGAGGCCAGGCTTGACTTGTGAGACCTTCGTCCACCAGGCTGTTGCTTGGAGCGGCCCGCAGGCCCACATACCCACCACAGCCCGGTTGGTCCGGCACTTTTTTTTTTTTTTTAGAAAACAATCTAGTTTCCTCTTGAAGATGTCCACGGTTGTTCCGGCAATATTTCTAATATTCACTGGGTGTTGAAGAGCCGCGGACCTCTGATGTTTATACAGTGTTCTCTGATTGGGCCTATGGCACCTCTGCTCTTCACTGGTTCTATTCTGCATTTTCTTCCATATCGTTCACTCCAGTACGTTGTTATTTTACTGTGTAGATTTGGGACCTGACCCTCCAGTATTTTCCACGTGTCCAGTTTGGATGTCTAAATATATATATATATATATATATATATATATATATATATATATATATATATATATATATATATATATATATATATATATATATATATATATATACTGTGTAGTATTCATATATGCACACTCCGATGCTTCCACAATTGATTGACGGTTGAGATGGCCGTGGAACATCTTCAAGCCGAGGCCATGGGGAGTAGAAGAACTCCCAGAACCCCATCAAGCAGGTACCATATATGGTGAAACACACGTGAAGAACCTCTCACACACTTACAGCTCCCTGACACGAGAGAGCAAGATTAGCTTAGCTGCCAACACCCACACATCGTGTCAGTAAGGCAGACAGCCCGCCTGCTGTCGTAACATCGTGTCAGCAAGGCGGACAGCCCGCCTGCTGTCATAACATCTTCTACAGGACTATATATACACCCCCAAAAGGGGGAGGGGGAGATTTGCTGTTGCTACCTACTCCAAAGATGCAAGAGGTCGGGCCACATGTGCACAAACACTCAAGAATTTTTCTATTAAGCTTGTTTGACATTCACCATACACTCTTCAAGGGGGAGAATTATTAATTACGGGTGTGGCTGACCTCCGACCTGGCTAAAAGGGGGAGATCCATGGATGTTTACACATAAGAATCTGGTGTCTAATGCCATTACAATGTTTGACAAGAGTATCAGGAAATATTACTTGAAACTAGCTGACTAAGACTAACCCAGGAATTTTTAATCAACATACAAGATGATCCAGAGGTCATCTGGGCTGATCTTTTGGAGAAGGCTTCCCTGGGTGTGAACTCTAGGGGGGGGGGGGTCTTGGGTGTTACAGCAGAACATGGTAGAGGCTGTAATGTTCCGTTTTCTGTCGGTGGGTCCTCTGGTAGGTTAGGTTAGGACACTTTAGTGCGACAGTTTCATGGTGTTGGGGCCGGTGGCGAGAACGGGCGACAACGCCAATACCGGACAGTTGCCGGCTAATGTTTTTCTTGTGACCACTTAAAACATAATAAGGTTAATTAAATACGTCATTGGAACGTACATACGATTTTATTTCTGTCAGGAAGGTAATTATCAGGAGAGAGAGCCAAGCCATTACGACTATACAGCACTGGGAAGGGATAAGAATTTGGAATGGGACGAGGGAAAGGAATGGCGACCAACCACTTGGAAGGGATTGAACACCAGGAAATTTTTGCATCTCTTCCTGCCGCTAATTCTTTTGACTTTAAATTTGTACAACAGAGCATCTTTAATGCATACCAGCAGACCCCAGAGGCCCATAGACAGAAATTTAGAGGTATAAAGAGAGCACATGATCAGACCATTTCTGATTTTGCAAGAGTTTAACTTATTCATTTTGATACATGGGTAAAAGCACTTGCCATTACAGATTTTGAGACTGAGAAACTTCCTAGTGACAGAGGAGATTTTAGGTTGTCTACCAGAGAAATTAGTCTTGTTTATAGCTGAACATAAACAGACCAATGACATTATGAAACTAGCCAAGCTAGCAGACGAACACGAACTACTCACTAAGGTGCCTTTTCCAGCACAATCAAATACTTATAATTCTAAGATTAATTATCATGGGCCAGATTCACGAAAGCACTTACGCAAGCACTTACGAACGTGTACATCTTTCCACAATCTTTGACGGCTTTGGTTAGATTTATTAAACAGTTTACAAGCGTGAAAACTTGCCATTCAACTGTTGTTATTGTTATAAACAGCCTCCTGGTGCTTCGGAGCTCATTAACTGTTTAATAATTGGAAACAAAGCCGCCAAAGATTGAGAAAAGATGTACAGGTTCGTAAGTGTTTGCGTAAGTGCTTTCGTGAATCTGGCCCCAGGTTCCTAAATCTCATGTTTTCCATGAGATTGGAAATTTTGATTTTGGGGATTGAACACCGCCCAGCATGAAGGGAGGCCGTCGCTCTACCGTTCTGCTCAAGTCATTTTGCTATCTATCAGGAGAATTAATATTTTTTAGGATTTTTAAAAATGCGTTTTTTGGCGGCAAATTCAAATCTCCAAGCGTCTGCCGCTAGGTTTGGGGTTCTGTTAATTCTCAGGTTTTCTCCTTTACTGTTTCAGGAATCTGTTTCCTTGTCCTCTACTTCTGTACAGGTCCTCACCCGTCTGTTATCCTCATACTCTTGCATTTGTTTGGGTTGAAGTCCAGTAGCCATTTTACAGACCACCTCAGGAGTTTTGGGTCACGTTGACAGGTAAGACAGAGCTCTCTTCTGATTATTCTCATCAGATTGACAGTATTAGTGACCATTGTTGTGATGTAACCACTTTACTATCAGGTCGTTGGCAGGTATTAGGAGCCAGTGAGGGTCCTGTCTACTAACCCTTGTGGTACATGTTGACACCTGTCATATGTCGCCTCTCATTATAGCCCTTTGCTTCCCACCGGAGAGGTACTCTCACTAAGCCCACTCCTCCATACTCCTGCTTACCTGCTTGATGGGGTTCTGGGAGTTCTTCTACTCCCCAAGCCCGGCCCGAGGCCAGGCTTGACTTGTGAGAGTTTGGTCCACCAGGCTGTTGCTTGGAGCGGCCCGCAGGCCAATATACCCTCCACAGACCGGTTGGTCCGACACTCCTTGGAGAAAACAATCTAGTTTTCTCTTGAAGATGTCCACAGTTGTTCCGGCAATATTTTTTATAGTCGCTGGGAGGATGTTGAACAGCCGTGGACCTCTGATGTATATATAGTGTTCTCTTATTGTGCTTACGCACTCCTGTTCTTCACTGGTTCTATTCTGCATTTTCTTCCATATCGTTCACTCCAGTACGTTGTTATTTTACTGTGTAGATTTGGGACCTGTCCCTCCAGTATTTACCATGTGTATATTATTTGGTATTTCTCTCGTCTCCTTTCTAGAGAGTACATTTGGAGAGCTTTGAGGCGATCCCAATAATTTAGGTGCTTTATCGCGTCTATGTGTGCCGTATATGTTCTCTGTATTCCCTCTATTTCAGCAATATCTCCTGCTCTGAAGGGGAAAATAAGTACTGAGTAGTACTCAAGACGGGACAGTACAAGTGATTTGTATAGTACAACCATTGTGATAGGATCCCTGGATTTGAAAGTTCTCGTAATCCATCCTATCTTTTTCTGGCTGACGCAATCTTTGCTTGGTTATGCTCCCTAAACGTTAGGTCGTCAGACATCATTATTCCCAAATCCTTGACATGCTGTTTTCCTACTATGGGCAGATTTGATTGTGTTTTGTACCCTGTATTATGTTTAAGGTCCTCATTTTTACCGTACCTAAGTACCTGGAATTTATCACTGTTAAACATCATGTTATTTTCTGCTGCCCAGTGGAAAAAATTATTAAAATCTGCTTGAAGTTTTTTAATATCTTCAGCCGAGGTAATTGTCACGCTGATCTTTTGTCTCATCATAATAATTTCTCCGTGGAAAATAGTAGAGGAGCTGGTCCCAAACCTGCACACAGAAATGCCACCACATGAGACCAGAAGGCAGGGCAGGATGTGCAGAATACCCCCGTTGAAGAGCAGAGGTGCAACAGGTACTCTGAGAGAGAACTATCAACATCAGAGGCCCGAGACTGTTCAACACGCTTCCACTACACATAAGGGGGCATAACTGGCCGACCCCTCAGTGTTCAAGCAACCCGTCCTCGCAAATTCGTATAGTCAATATTGACTTATTAAATATGTGCATAGGTGACATACTTAACATAATAGTTTCCCGTGAAAAGCTTCATAGAAAACACCGACCTTATCTAACCTACTTAGTATGTTAAGATAAGCATCTTATTGCTTCGTAATTACAATTATTACCTAACATATACCTATAATAGGTTAAGTAACAATTGTAATTACGAAGCTATAAGATGCTTATTTTAGCATACTAAGTAGGTTAGGTAAGGTCGGTGTTTTCTATGAAGCTTTTCAAGGGAAACTATTATGTTTAGTATGTCACCTATGCACGTAACTAATAAGTCAATATTGACTATACGAATTTGTGAGGACGGGTTGGTTCAAGAGAGAACTGGATGAACACCTCCAAAGGATACCTGATCACCAAGGCTGTGACTCAAACGTCAGGCTGCGAGCAGCCGCGTTCAACAGCCTAGTTGACCAGTCCAGCAACCAGGAGGCCAGTTTGACGATCGGACCGCGGGGACGCTAAGCCCCGGAAACACTTCAAGATAAGGTATCTGCAAATGATGACACGAAGCTGTGACTTGTATTTGAGTCTATATCTGATGTGGGAATAAGGAAAAGCAGTGGTGCAAGGACTGTATCCAGAGGTACAGAGCGTCCAAACTGCGTTTGGACTCGATTTTATATGGTTGACTGTTACTCTCTATGTTCTGTTCGACAGAAAACTGAGTATCCAGCGTCCTACTTTACCGGTTATTCCCATTAACCTCATTTTGTGTTATCACGCCATGGTCACATTTATCGAATGCCTTTACGAAGTCCGTGTATACCACATTTGCATTCTGTTTTTCTTCTAATTCCTCAGTGATTTTGTTGTAGTGGTCAAGTAGCTGTGAGAGGCACGATCTTCCCGCTCTGAATCCATGTTGGCCTGAGTTGTGGAGGTCATTGGTCAGCCCATTTCCTCACTTCAACTCACTTCTCTAGTTGTACCTTGAGTCGTCTGTGAGACAGTGTACTCTACTAGTGGTGGTGGAGAGGGTGTAACTTCAGCTCTTGGGTCTTCCATGGGATATTATTCCTTTTTTTTTTTTTGTCACTTCCTGTTTTATTTTGCTGACCAATCGACGTGACTCTCCCCCCCCCCCCTTTTCCTGCCTCGCCAGTTCCGTCGTTCTCCTGCACTAGTCTTTTTCTCCTCCTCCAGCAATTAGGTTTTCTCCATATCTTAGCAGTCCCCTTGGCGTAGTGGTAAGACGCTCGCCTGATGTCGCGGAATTTAGAGATAACACCATCAATGGTGTCCAAGAAATGTGTAAGTACTTCATTCATAATGATGTGCTGCCCGAAATCTTAGCGAAGTATCCAAAATTTGCTTACTGTAGGTAATGCATGCACATGACTGTAAAGCTGCAGCCCAGTTGGGTGGGTGTGGAGCACATGACTGTAAAGCTGCAGCCCAGTTGGGTGGGTGTGGAGCACATGACTGTAAAGCTGCAGCCCAGTTGGGTGGGTGTGGAACACATGACTGTAAAGCTGCCGCCCAGTTGGGTGGGTGTGG